>NC_091989.1:22515580-22724293 GCF_044704955.1 Pristiophorus japonicus | reverse complement strand
GGGGGACAGAGAGAGAGAGACGGGGGGGACAGAGAGAGAGAGACGGGGGGGACAGAGAGAGAGAGACGGGGGGGACAGAGAGAGAGAGACGGGGGGGACAGAGAGAGAGAGACGGGGGGGACAGAGAGAGAGAGACGGGGGGGACAGAGAGAGAGACGGGGGGGACAGAGAGAGAGACGGGGGGGACAGAGAGAGAGACGGGGGGGACAGAGAGAGAGACGGGGGGGACAGAGAGAGAGACGGGGGGGACAGAGAGAGAGACGGGGGGGACAGAGAGAGAGACGGGGGGGACAGAGAGAGAGACGGGGGGGACAGAGAGAGAGACGGGGGGGACAGAGAGAGAGACGGGGGGGACAGAGAGAGAGACGGGGGGGACAGAGAGAGAGACGGGGGGACAGAGAGAGAGACGGGGGGGACAGAGAGAGAGACGGGGGGGACAGAGAGAGAGACGGGGGGGACAGAGAGAGAGACGGGGGGGACAGAGAGAGAGACGGGGGGGACAGAGAGAGAGACGGGGGGGGACAGAGAGAGAGACGGGGGGGACAGAGAGAGAGACGGGGGGGACAGAGAGAGAGACGGGGGGGACAGAGAGAGAGACGGGGGGGACAGAGAGAGAGACGGGGGGGACAGAGAGAGAGACGGGGGGGACAGAGAGAGAGACGGGGGGGACAGAGAGAGAGACGGGGGGGACAGAGAGAGAGACGGGGGGGACAGAGAGAGAGACGGGGGGGACAGAGAGAGAGACGGGGGGGACAGAGAGAGAGACGGGGGGGACAGAGAGAGAGACGGGGGGGACAGAGAGAGAGACGGGGGGGACAGAGAGAGAGACGGGGGGGACAGAGAGAGAGACGGGGGGGACAGAGAGAGAGACGGGGGGGACAGAGAGAGAGACGGGGGGGACAGAGAGAGAGACGGGGGGGACAGAGAGAGAGACGGGGGGGACAGAGAGAGAGACGGGGGGGACAGAGAGAGAGACGGGGGGGACAGAGAGAGAGACGGGGGGGACAGAGAGAGAGACGGGGGGGACAGAGAGAGAGACGGGGGGGACAGAGAGAGAGACGGGGGGGACAGAGAGAGAGACGGGGGGGACAGAGAGAGAGACGGGGGGGACAGAGAGAGAGACGGGGGGGACAGAGAGAGAGACGGGGGGGACAGAGAGAGAGACGGGGGGGACAGAGAGAGAGACGGGGGGGACAGAGAGAGAGACGGGGGGGACAGAGAGAGAGACGGGGGGGACAGAGAGAGAGACGGGGGGGACAGAGAGAGAGACGGGGGGGACAGAGAGAGAGACGGGGGGGACAGAGAGAGAGACGGGGGGGACAGAGAGAGAGACGGGGGGGACAGAGAGAGAGACGGGGGGGACAGAGAGAGAGACGGGGGGGACAGAGAGAGAGACGGGGGGGACAGAGAGAGAGACGGGGGGGACAGAGAGAGAGACGGGGGGGACAGAGAGAGAGACGGGGGGGACAGAGAGAGAGACGGGGGGGACAGAGAGAGAGACGGGGGGGACAGAGAGAGAGACGGGGGGGACAGAGAGAGAGACGGGGGGGACAGAGAGAGAGACGGGGGGGACAGAGAGAGAGACGGGGGGGACAGAGAGAGAGACGGGGGGGACAGAGAGAGAGACGGGGGGGACAGAGAGAGAGACGGGGGGGACAGAGAGAGAGACGGGGGGGACAGAGAGAGAGACGGGGGGGACAGAGAGAGAGACGGGGGGGACAGAGAGAGAGACGGGGGGGACAGAGAGAGAGACGGGGGGGACAGAGAGAGAGACGGGGGGGACAGAGAGAGAGACGGGGGGGACAGAGAGAGAGACGGGGGGGACAGAGAGAGAGACGGGGGGGACAGAGAGAGAGACGGGGGGGACAGAGAGAGAGACGGGGGGGACAGAGAGAGAGACGGGGGGGACAGAGAGAGAGACGGGGGGGACAGAGAGAGAGACGGGGGGGACAGAGAGAGAGACGGGGGGGACAGAGAGAGAGACGGGGGGGACAGAGAGAGAGACGGGGGGGACAGAGAGAGAGACGGGGGGGACAGAGAGAGAGACGGGGGGGACAGAGAGAGAGACGGGGGGGACAGAGAGAGAGACGGGGGGGACAGAGAGAGAGACGGGGGGGACAGAGAGAGAGACGGGGGGGACAGAGAGAGAGACGGGGGGGACAGAGAGAGAGACGGGGGGGACAGAGAGAGAGACGGGGGGGACAGAGAGAGAGACGGGGGGGACAGAGAGAGAGACGGGGGGGACAGAGAGAGAGACGGGGGGGACAGAGAGAGAGACGGGGGGGACAGAGAGAGAGACGGGGGGGACAGAGAGAGAGACGGGGGGGACAGAGAGAGAGACGGGGGGGACAGAGAGAGAGACGGGGGGGACAGAGAGAGAGACGGGGGGGACAGAGAGAGAGACGGGGGGGACAGAGAGAGAGACGGGGGGGACAGAGAGAGAGACGGGGGGGACAGAGAGAGAGACGGGGGGGACAGAGAGAGAGACGGGGGGGACAGAGAGAGAGACGGGGGGGACAGAGAGAGAGACGGGGGGGACAGAGAGAGAGACGGGGGGGACAGAGAGAGAGACGGGGGGGACAGAGAGAGAGACGGGGGGGACAGAGAGAGAGACGGGGGGGACAGAGAGAGAGACGGGGGGGACAGAGAGAGAGACGGGGGGGACAGAGAGAGAGACGGGGGGGACAGAGAGAGAGACGGGGGGGACAGAGAGAGAGACGGGGGGGACAGAGAGAGAGACGGGGGGGACAGAGAGAGAGACGGGGGGGACAGAGAGAGAGACGGGGGGGACAGAGAGAGAGACGGGGGGGACAGAGAGAGAGACGGGGGGGACAGAGAGAGAGACGGGGGGGACAGAGAGAGAGACGGGGGGGACAGAGAGAGAGACGGGGGGGACAGAGAGAGAGACGGGGGGGACAGAGAGAGAGACGGGGGGGACAGAGAGAGAGACGGGGGGGACAGAGAGAGAGACGGGGGGGACAGAGAGAGAGACGGGGGGGACAGAGAGAGAGACGGGGGGGACAGAGAGAGAGACGGGGGGGACAGAGAGAGAGACGGGGGGGACAGAGAGAGAGACGGGGGGGACAGAGAGAGAGACGGGGGGGACAGAGAGAGAGACGGGGGGGACAGAGAGAGAGACGGGGGGGACAGAGAGAGAGACGGGGGGGACAGAGAGAGAGACGGGGGGGACAGAGAGAGAGACGGGGGGGACAGAGAGAGAGACGGGGGGGACAGAGAGAGAGACGGGGGGGACAGAGAGAGAGACGGGGGGGACAGAGAGAGAGACGGGGGGGACAGAGAGAGAGACGGGGGGGACAGAGAGAGAGACGGGGGGGACAGAGAGAGAGACGGGGGGGACAGAGAGAGAGACGGGGGGGACAGAGAGAGAGACGGGGGGGACAGAGAGAGAGACGGGGGGGGACAGAGAGAGAGACGGGGGGGGACAGAGAGAGAGAGATGGGGGGGGACAGAGAGAGAGACGGGGGGGACAGAGAGAGAGACGGGGGGGACAGAGAGAGAGACAGGGGGGACAGAGAGAGAGAGAGAGAGAGAGAAAGAGAGGGGGGGGACAGAGAGAGAGAGAGAGAGAGAGAGAGGAGGGGGACAGAGAGAGAGGGGAAGAGAGACGGGGAGAGAGAAAAACAGTGACAGAGAGAGAGATCCAGAAGTCACGACAGTCATTATTCACTTCATACCCAATAACCTATTAACAATCCACACACTGCCCCATCTATGGTGGTGGGGATGGGGTAAGGTCATGCACATGCGCTGATCTAAGAAGGGACTTTGGCTGGGGGAGGGATGCACTTGCAGTGGGGTAAGGCACTTCGGCTGGGGGAGGGATGAACTTGGACTGGGCTGAAATTGTAAAAATCGCTTCCCATTCCCTATAAATCCTACTGTTAAGCTCTCAGCAGCCTTTTATCAAATACTCCCATTTTCAAAACGGCATCCTTACCATCCGCTTAAGATCGGCTAAGATCAGGTAAGACCTTACTTTTCAGGATGGTATTTAGGGCAGGCAGTAAATGGATCCTAGTCATCAAACTTGCGATTTTGGGGCCGTGAGCAGTAATAGATTTTTTTTTGATCAAATTCGCATTTCCGAGTGGTAAGTGGGCAATAATATGAATTTCCAGCCCTAGGGGAACCTGGAGTCTAATGAAAATTAGAAACTTAAAGATATTAGTCTTCGTAAAGAAATAGTACTAGAGAATTTAATGGGATTAAAAGCTGATTAATCCCCTGGACCTGGTAGCCTACAATCTAGGGTTTTAAAAGAGGTCACTGCAGAACGATAGCACAGAGGCTATGAGAACACCATAGTGACTAGGAGAATGGCACACCCAGCCCGGTCGACCCTGCAAAGTCCTCCTCACGAACATCTGGGGACATGCCAAAATTGGGAGAGCTGTCCCACAGACTAGTCAAGCAACAGCTTCAGTCACACTCAATCACACATTTTCAACAAATGTCCCAGACTCCTCTATCACCATCCCTGGGTATGTCCTGTCCCACCAGCAGGACAGACGCACCACAGGTGGCAGCTCAGTGGTATACAGTCGGGACAGAGTGGTCCTAGGAGTCCTCAACATTGACTCCGGACCACATGAAGTCTCGTGCTTCAGGCCAAGCATGGGCAAGGAAACCTCATTCCTGATTACCACCTCCTTCCCTCAGCTGATGAATTAATACTCCTCCATGTTGCACACACTTGGAAGAGCACTGAGTGTAACAAGGGCACAGAATGTACTCTGGGTAGGGGACTTCAACGACCATCACCAACAGTGGCTCAGCAGCAACACTACTAACTAAGCTGGCCAAGTCGTGAAGGACATAGCTACCAGGCTGGGCATGCAGCAGGTGGTGAGAACACCAACAAGAGGGAAAAACCTAATTGATTTCGTCCTCACCAATCTAACTGTCACACATGCATCTGTCCATGATGGTAGCAGCGACCACCACAGACATTATGGAGACAAAGTCCCGTCTTCACACCCGAGGGCACCCTCCATGTGTCGTGTGGCATTACCACTGAGCTAAATGGGATAGATTCAGAACAAATCTAGCAGCTCAAAATTTGGCATCCGAGGTGCTGTGGGCCATCAGCAGCAGAATTGTATTCACCACGATCTGGAACTTCATAGCCTGGCATATCCCTCACCACCATTATCAAGCCAGGGGACCAACAGATGGCCCACAGCACCTGGTTCAATAAGGAGTGTAGAAGAGCATGCCAGAAGCAGCACCAGGCATACCTAAAACTGAGGTGCCAACCTGGGGAATTTGCAACACTGGACTACATGCATGCTAAACAGCGGAAGCAGTATGCTATAGACAAGGCTGAGCGATCCCATAATCAATGGATTAGATCAAAGCACTGCAGTCCTGCCACATCCAGTTGTTAATGATGGTGGGCCATTAAACAACTAACGGGAGGAGGCGGCTCCCAACCTCAAATGATGGCGGAGACCAGCACACGAGTGCAAAAGACAAGGCTGAAACGTTTGCATCCATCTTCAGCCAGAAGTGTCGAGTGGATGATCCATATTGGCCTCCTTCTGAAGCGCCCAGCATCACAGAAACCAGTCTTCAGCCAACTCGATTCACTCCGTGGTATGAAGAAACAGCCGAGCACAATGGATACAGCAAAGGCAATGAGCCCCAACACCCTGGCTGTCACGTTGAATAATTGTGCTCCAGAACTAGCCACGCCTCTAGCCAAGCTGTTCCAGTACAGCTGATCATCATAGGCAGTCCCTCGAAATCGAGGAAGACTTGGTTCCACTCAGTTCTCAGGTGGCGTACATTCCAATGTGGGAATTACAGTCTCCAATAGGTGAGGCAGACAGTGGTTGAAGGAAAGGGTGGGTGGGGAGCCTGGTTTGCTACATGCTCCTTCCTCTGTCTGCGCTGGATTTCTGCATGCTCTCGGTGACGAGACTAGAGGGTGCTCAGCGCCTTCCCGGATGCTCTTCCTCCATTTTGGGCGGTGTTGGGCCAGGGATTCCCAGATGCCGGTGGGGAGCTGCCTCGAACAGTGTCCAGAATCCCTACGGACAACAAATTGATCCTCCTCAGCGACTTCAACAGCAGAGTCGGTAAGGACACAGACCTCTGGGGAGATGTGATCGGCAGAGAGGGGGTAGGGAAAACCAACTCCAGTGGTACCCTGCTCCTGACAAAATGCCTAGGACATGACCTTGTCATCACCAACACCTTGTTCCGTCAGAGGGACAAGTACAAGGCATCATGGCAACACCCTCGCTCCAAGCACTGGCATCTGCTCGACTACGTCATCGCCCGACGAAAGACCGCAAGGACGTGCGCATAACCCGCGCCATGACAGGAGCAGACGACTGCTGGACGGACCACCACCTAATCTGCTCGTCATTATCAATATAACCCCGAAGCAGCGATGGCAACAGAAACAATGCCACAAGAAAAAGTACAGCTACAACACTGGCGTCTATCCGACCATGTGGAAAACTGCCCAAATATGTCCTAGCCACAAAAAGCAGGACAAATCCAATCTGTCTAATTACCGTGCCATTATTTTACTCTCAATTATCAGCAAAGTGATAGCCCTGTCAACGACAGGGCTATCAAGCAGCACTTACTCACCAACAACCTGCTCACCGTAACCCAGTTTAAGTTCCGCCAGGACCACTCTGCTCCAGACTTCATTACAGCCTTGGTCCATTACCATCATCATTGGCGGTCCCTCGAACGAGGATCACTTGCTTCCGTGAGTTCACAGATGTTTCGATGAAGGACCCGATGTTCCAGTCCTGAACTCCAATTAAGGGGGTGGAAGATGCCTGTGCGTGAATTTTTTTAGCGTGTGGTAACTGTTGCACACCAGCCACTACACAGGCTTGACAAGAGCTAGGCCTTTATCCAATGGCAAGGATTAACTATGACGACTGGAGACCTGCTCTGCTGCACAAACCTGGCGCGCACACATATCGCAGTGTGGGCTGGCCAGTGCTACCCCTGGCTCTTCTGGGCCCCGCACCCTTATCTGCCACGATTTCTCACCGCTCCTCCACCAATAGGCAAATGAGATTCAGGCCGGGTTTTGGACCTACGCCATTGTTTATGCATTCCCTGGGATCAATAATGCTACACCTCAACTCGCCACCTAATTAACTGCGTTCAATTCCTAATATCTTGCCTTTTGTGCATATGATTGAAGTATAAAGAACCTACTTGGATAAACAGACACCATATATTTGCGTACGCCATCAACAATCACGCACAACTTAACATGAATGCAAACATTGTGATTATGGTCCAGAGAGATTGCAAATTCAAATTCAACCATGGACAGTTGTGACACAGAACTCAACATTTGTAGCTGACTTAAAAAATTGTCCATTAATATTCTTCCAGGAAGGGAACCTGACACCCCACCTGTCCGACATGCGACTCAAGTCCCACACTAAGTGGTCGACTCTCGAGTGGCCCAACAGGTCGTTCAATTGTAGGAGGCGGCCCATCACCAACTTCTCAGGGCAACTGGGGATGGGAAATCAATGCAGGCTTGCTAATGTCTCACACACATCACAAAAACAAAAAGACAAATGGTTCTCGCCCGTCAGAAATCTGTAAGGTGCTCCAGATAAGTTGGTCTGGGGTTTCCTTCATGCTCTGCTACAAGGTCCTATTCTACTCCGTAATTCTTACTGAGACCGTCCCAATGATAGTGATCCAATCTCTAGCACAGTCATCAGCTCTGAACGGGGAATGAGACTCGGGCAACCAAGCGCTTCCATGATTTATGCGCAAAATATCGGTTGTTTCCCTCAACTTTCTCTTCTCCCAGATCACATTTTGCACATTGTAGGTAATGGACAATCTCAGAAGAGAACGTGCAGAGGTACGAATCAGGGCTGATGAGCATTTTCTACTTTCAATGGAGATGTCTCTATAGCCATCACATCTTTTTCTATTTATTAGAAGGCAGTGGAAAGCAGCAAGCCAGGGTAAGAGTGGATACAAAAGGTTAGATGAATAATAGAATTTTACTAAAGCACAGATATCAGATCTTTCTTGTATGTAGAATGTATGATAGGGTACTTGGGATTGGACATGGTTCCATGGAAGGAGCTCGCTCAATGAACTGAATAGCCTTTTGGCATCCCATGTTATTCTTTGACCTTTCCAATTTTCTCCCTTCATGGCTGCTGGCAGGCCTCCAGCAGATCACCCAAGTGGCCATTTGATCACGGAGAAACAGAGCAGTCCATGGAGACTGGAATTCATTTATTCACAAGGTCAAAACAGCTGAATTCCAGCGATGAGGGGAGAGTGACTGCCCTTGACATCACGGCAACATTTGACCGAGTGTGACATCAAGGAGCACCAGTAAAACTGAAGTCAATGGGAATCAGGGCGAAAACTGTCCACTAGCTGGAGTCATACCCAGCACAAAGGAAGATGGTTGTGGTTGTTAGAGGTCAATTACCACAGCCCCAGGACATTCCTGCATGAGTTTTTCAGGGCCATCTCCTGGACCCAACCATCTTCAGCTGCTTCAAAGACCTTGCCGCCACCATAAGGTAAGAAGTGAGGGTTCACTGATTACTGCAGTGTTCAGTTCCATTCGCAAATCCTCAGCTAATGAAGTAGTCCATGCCCGCATGCAGCAAGATTTGGACATTCAGGCTTGGGCTGATAAGTGGCAACGTTCGCGCCATGCAAGTGCCAGGCAATCACTATCTCCAACAAGCGAGAGTCTCACCACTGCCCCATGACTTTCAATGGCATTGCCATCACCAACTCCCCCACCATCCTGGGGATCACCATTTACCAGAAACTTAACTGGACCAGCCACATAAATACTGTGGCACCAAGAGCAGGTCAGAGGCTGGGTCGTCTGCAGCGAGTGTCTCACCTCCTGACTCCCCAAAGCCTTTCCATCATCTACAAGGCACAAGTCAAGAGTGTGCTGGAACACTCGCCTGGATGAGTCTTCTTAGGCAGTTCCCCAGTGTCGAGGATGACTTGCTGCCATACTAAAATGAATTCCAAGGTGACTGATGAGACCAATGCGGGATCTACAGTCTGTCACAGGTGGGGCAGATGGTGGTTGGAGGGACGAGTGGGAGGGGTGCTTGATTTGTCATATGCTCCTTCTGCTGTTTGTATTTGACTTCCGCATGCTCCCGGCGAAGTGACTCGAAGTGTTCGGCACCTTCTCGGATGCTTCTCCTCCATTTTGAGCGGTCTTAGGTCAGGGATTCCCAAGAGTCGATGGGGATGTTAAATCTTTTCAAGGAAGCTGTGAGTGTTTCCTTGAAGCGTTTTCTCTGCCCTCCTGGGAGTCGCCTGCCATGACATAGCTCAGGGTAAAGTGCTTGTTTCGGGAGTCGAGTATCGGGCATGCGGGCAATGTGGCCCGTCCATCAGAACTAATCGAGCGTGGTCAATGTCTCGATGCTGGGGATGTTGGCCTGAGAGAGAACGCCGACGTTGGTCTGCCTATCCTGCCAATGAATTGCAGGATTTTGCGTAAGCAGCTCCAACACAAGAAGCTGGACACCATCCAGGACAAAGCAGCCTGCTTGATTGGCACCCCATCCACCACCTTAAACATTCACTCCCTCCACCACCAGTGCACCGCAGCTGCAGTGTACACCATCGACAAGATACACTGAGCCAAGGCTTCTTCAACAGCATCTCTCAAACCCGCGACCTCTACCACCTAGAAGGACATGGGCAGCAGGCGCATGGGAACGCCAGCATCTGCAAGTTCCCTTCCAAGTCACACAACATCCTGACTTGGAAATATATCGGCGTTGCTTCATCGTCGCTGGGTCAAAATCCAGGAACCCCCCTCCTTGTGGGAGAACCTTCACCACACAGACTGCAGCGGCTCATGGTGGCAGCTCACCACCACAAGAGCAATTAGGGATGGGCAATTAATTCTGCCCTTGCCAGCAATGCCCACATCCCAGGAACAAAAAAAAGATAGTGGATGCATTGGTGGTAATTTTCCAGAATTCTAGATTCTAGAACGGTCCCCGAAGATTGGAAGGTACCAAATGTAACCCCGCTATTTAAGAAAGGAGGAAGAGAGCAAACAGAGACCCATAGACCATTTAGCTTGACATCGGTAGGAGGGAAAATGCTAGAATCTATTCGGGACACGGCAATAGGGCACTTAGAAAATCATGTAATTGGGCAGAGCCAACATGGATTTATTAAAGGAAAATCGCGTTTGACAAATAGAGTTTTTGGGGTTGTAACTAGCAGGGTAGATAAGGGGGAACCAATGGATGTTGTGTATTTGGATTTTCAGAAAGCATTTTGATAAGTGCCACTAGAGGTTATTTCACAAAATTAGGGCTCATGGGATTGGAGATAATATATTAGCATGGATTGAGAATTGGGTAACAGAGAGAAAACAGAAGTAATAAACAGGTAATTGTTTGGGATGACAGGCTGTAACTAGTGGGGTATCGCAATTATCAGCGCTTGAGCCTCAGCTATTTACAATTTATATCAATGACTTAAGGGAACAAATGCAATGTATCCAAGTTTGCTCCCGATACAAAGCTAGGTGGGAATGTAAGTTGTGAGGAGGCAGCAAAGAGGCTGCAAAGTGAGTGGGCAAGAACATGGCAGATGCAATATAATGCGAAGAAATGTGAAGTTATCCACCTTGGCTGGAAAAATAGAAAAGCAGATTATTTTTAAAATAAAAATAGACTTGCATTGATGTAGTGCCTTTCACAACCATCGGACGTCTCAAAGCGCTTTAGAGCCAATGAAGTACTTTTGGAGTGTCGTCACTGTTGAAATGTGGGAAATGCAGCAGCCAACCTGCGCACAGCAAGCTCCCACAAACAGCAATGTGATAATGACCAGATAATCTGTTTTGTTATGTTGATTGAGGGATAAATATTGGCCAGGACACCAGGCATAACTTCCCTACTCTTCTTCGAAATAGTGCCACAAGATCTTTTACGTCCACCTGAGGGCAGACGGGGCCTCAGTTTAACGTCTCAACCGAAAGACGGCAACTCGACTGTGCAGCAGTCCCTCAGCACTGCACTGGAGTGTCAACCCCGATTTTGGAGAGAGATTGCTAAATGTTGTTTATGCAGAGGGACCTGGGTGTTCTTGTACACAAGTCATTGAAGGTTAATATGCAGGTATAGCAAGTTATTTGGAAAGCAAATGGTATGTTATCCTTTATGACAAAATGATTGGAGTACAAGAGTAAAGAAATCTTACAATTATATAGGGTCTTGGTGAGATCACACCTGGAGTACTGGGTACAGTTTTGGTATCCTCACCCAAGGAAGGATATACTTGCCTTAAGGGAGTGCAACAAAGTTTCACCACACTGATTCCAGGGGTGGGAGGACTGTCTTACGAGGAGCAATTGAGAAGACAATGCCTATATACCCTGGAATTAGAATAATGAAGGGTAATCTCATTAAATCATAAAATTCCTGCAGGACTCAACAGGGTAGATGCTGGGAGGACGTTTCCTCTGGCTGGGAAATTTAGAACTAGGGGGTCAGTCTCAGAATAAGGGGTCGGCCATTTAGGATTGAGATGAGGAGGAATTTCTTCTCGCAAAGGGTTATGGATCTTTGGAATGCTCGACCCCAAAGGGCAGTGGAAGCTCCGTCGTTGAGTATATTCAAGACAGATCAATAGAATTTTGGATATGGGGATAGGGCGGGAAGGTGGTGTTGAGGGAGAAGATCAGACATGATCTTATTGAATGGCAGAACAAGCTAGAGGGACAGAGTGGCCTACTCCTGATCCTATTTCTTATGTTCTTACATTCAAAACTCCCTGCAATAAAAGCTAATATGTCATTTTGTAGTACACGCTCCTGAGTCAGAAGGTTGTGGGTTCAAGTCCCATTTCAGGGACTTGAGCACATAAATTTAGGCTGACACTCCAGTGCAGTACTGAGAGTATGCTCGGAGGTGCCGTCCTTTGGATGCGACATTAAATCGAGGCACCGCCTGCTCTCAGGTGGACGTAAAAGATCCCATGGCACTATTTCAAAGAAGAGCAGGGGAGTTATCCCCGGTGTCCTCACCAATATTTATCCCTCAACCAACATAACAAAAACAGATGATCCGGTCATTATCACATTGCTGTCTGTGGGAGCTTGCTGTGCACAAATTGGGTGCTGTGTTTCCCACATTGGCTGTAAAGCACTCCATTGGCTGTAAAGCGCTAAGATGTCCAGTGGTCGTGAAAGGCGCTATATAACTGCAAGTCTTTCTTCTTTACGGCAACTGCATTTTAACTCTGTGATTTATGTACAAGGACACCCAAATCTCTCTGCATTTTAAAAAATAGTCTACGTTTCTATTCTTCCTACCAAAATAAATAATTTCACATTTCCCCACATTATACTCCATCTGCCACCTTCTTGTCTACCCACTTAACCTGTCTATTTCCATTTGTAGGCACGTTGCATCCTCCTCACAGCTTACTTGCTCACGAAGAACACCACTTAGAAAAAGCACTAAGATTACAAAGCCACAGAATGTACTCTGGGTTGGTGACTTGAGTGCATCAACAAGTGGCTTGGTAGCACCAATACTGACTGAGCTAGCGGAGTCCTGAAGGATATAGCAGCCAGACTAGGCCTGCGGCAAGTGGTGAGAACCAACATGAGGGAAAACCCTAATTGACCTAGTCCTCAAATCGACCTGTCACAGATGCATCTCTCCATGACAGCATTGGTAGGAGCGACCACAGTCCTCGTGGAGCCAATGCCCCATCTTCACACTGAGGACACTCTCCAACGTGCTGTGTGGCACTATCACGGTGCTAAATGAGATAGAATCTGAACAGATCTAGCAGCTCAAAACAGGGCAGCCATGAGGCCATGAGCAGCAGCAGAATTGTATTCCACCACAATCTGTAACTTCGTGACCTGGCATATTCCTTACTCTACTGTTACCATCAAACCAGGGGATCAACCCTGGCTCAATGAGTGTAAAAGAGCATGCCAGGAGCAGCACCAAGCTTATCGAAAGTGAGGTGCCAACCTGGTGATGGTACAACACAAGACATACATGCTAAACAGCAGAAACAGCATGCTCCAGACAGAGCTAAGCGATCCCACAACCAACGGATCAGAACAAAGTTTTGCATTCCTCCTACATCCAGTCATGAACGGTGGTGGCCAATTAAACAAACGGGAGGGGAAGGCTCCATGAACATCCCCATCCTGAATGATGGTGAAGCCCAGTACACAAGTACAAAAGACAAGGCTGAAGCATTTGCAACCATCCCCAGCCAAAAGTACCTAGAGGATGATCTAGCGCTGTCTCCTCTGGAGCTCTCCACCATCACAGAAACTAGTATTCAGTTAATATGATTCACTTCACATGATATCAAGAAACGGCTGAGAGCACTGGACACTGCAAAATCTGTAGCCCCAACACCATCCAGGCTGTAGTGCTGACGATATGCTCCAAAACAAGCCACACCTCTAGCCAAGCTGTTCTCGTACAGCTACAATGCTAGCATCTACTCGACAATGTGGAAAATTGCCCAGGTATGCAGGACAAATCCAATCCAGCCAATTACCACCCCTCAACCGACTCTCAATCATCGGTAAGTGATGGAAGAGGTCATCGACAGTGCTATCAAGCGACACTTACTCACCAATAACCTGTTCACCGATGCTCAGTTTGGGTTCCTCCAGGACCATTTGGCTCCAGACCTCATTAAAGCCTTGGTCCAAACATGGACAAAAGAGCTGAATTCCAGGGGTGAGGAGCAAGTGACTGCCCTTGACATTAAGGCAGCATTTGACCAAGTGTGCCATCAAGGAGCCCTAATAAAATTGAAGTCAATGGGAATCAGGGGGAAAACTCTCCACTGGACATAGGAAGATGGTTGCCAGTGATTGATCAGCTTAGCCCCAGGATATTGTTGCAGGAGTTCCTCAGGGCAGTGCCCTAGGCTCAATCATCTTCAGCTGCTTCATCAATGATCTACCCTCCATCACAAGGTTAATAATGGGAATGTTCACTGATGATTGCAGTGCTCAGTTCCATTTGCAACTCCTCAGATAATGAACCAGTCCGTGCCCGCAGGCAGCAAGACCTGGACAACATTCAGGCTTGGGTCGATAAGCGGCAAGTAACATTTGAGCCACACAAGTGCCAGGCAATGACCATCTCCAACAAGAGAGTGTCTAACCACCATGCCTTGACTTCCAATAGCACCACTGACTAGAAACTTAACTGCACTAGCCACACAAGTACCGTAGCTACAAGTGCAGGTCAGAGGTTGGGTATTCTACAAGTGACGCATCTCCTGACTCCCAAAGCCTTGCCACCATCTACAAGGCACAAATCAAGAGTGTGATGAATACTCTCCACTTGCCTGGATGAGCACAGCTCCAACACACAAGATGCTCAACACCATCCAGGACAAAGCAGCGCGCTTAATTGGCACCCCATCCACTACCTTAAACATTCCCTCCCTCCACAGCACACTGTGTCTGCAGTGTATACTATCTACAAGGTGCACTGCAGCAACTCGCCAAGGCTTCTTTGATAGCATCTCCCAAACCCGCGACCTCCACCACCTTGAAGGACAAGGGCAGCAGGTGCATGGGAACACCACCACTTCCAAGTTCCCCTCCCAAGTCACATATAATTCGGACTTGGAAATACATCATCGTTCCTTCATCGTCACTGGGTCAAAATCCTGGAACTCCCTCCCTAACAGCACTATGGGAGTTCCATCACCTCACGAACTGCAGCGGTTCAAGCAGGCGGCTCACTCCCACCTTCTTAAGGCAATTAGCGATGGGTAATAAATGCCAGCAACACTCACATCCCATGAATGACTGCTGACATCAAGCAAACTGGTCTATCGCCATTTCCTCTCTCTACTTTCTTGAATACCGTGGTTATATTTGCTATGTTCCAATCCATGGGGACCGTTCTAGAACTAGGGAATACTGGAAGATCAAAACCAATGCATCTATTAGACCCATGGCTCCCATTTATTTACATAAAATGTAACTTGTTTCTTTCATTCATATACGATAACAACCTCCCCCCAGTGATTTTGCACTTTATAGTCCTGGATTTCACACCTAGTTTCTAAAAGAAGAAAGACTTGGATTTATATAGCGCCTTTCACGACCACCGGACGTCTCAAAGCACTTTACAGCCAATGAAGTACTTTGGAATGTAGTCACTGTTGCAATGTAGGAAACGAAATAACTGAAGAACACGATTGAGCTCACTGCGGTATCTGGTCATAGAACAGCCCACTGTTGTCCAGGGTAAAACATTTAAATCCTATGGGCAATATCCTACAAGACTTTCATCCTGCTCCTTATCATTATCTATCATCATAGGCAGTCCCTCGGAATCGAGGAGGACTTGCTTCCACTCTTAACATGAGTTCTTAGGTGGCTGAACAGTCCAATACGAGAACCACAGACTCTGTCACAGGTGGGGCAGATAGTCGTTGATATATGGCTGGGGTGATGGGCAGGAGAAATCACTGTCTTGAAATAAAGTTACCAAGAGTAACTCTTCAATGAAATTTTAAAATTCTTTAAGCGTCAAAGACCTTAACACAATACTACCCAACCCACAAGTTGGGCAAGTTATGTAGAACTGCAATAACGCTTTGCTCTCACAGGTGAGACTATCACAAAAGCTTCAATATTACACCATAAGTACTACATACACTACTGCTCATCGATCATTAATACTTCGTTTTTTAAAATTATAGACTTGTCTAGATTTAGGTTTATCCTCCATTTCGTTTGGCAAGGAACCAAGTACATATTTGTGTGCCCACGTTTAACAGGATACCCATGGAGCGCATATGTTCCAACATTAGTATCAGCAGAATGACACTTTGGACAAACAATCATGAGAGAGAGAGTGGCTGCCCACCAATTCCTGACGTCTGGTATAACCATTCTGCAGAAACATTTGCCAATTTATTTTTTAAATAAATGGCCAAAGATTACCACTGACCCACTGCAATTCTAAGCCATAAAGCTCAGGATGTTCCCGGTTCAATCACCAGTCTGAGTCGATCAGAGTCAGACAGCAGATGATGTGTCAATCTTTTTTACAGCAGGGATCAGAGCCTCCAAGTTAAGAGGAAGAAAATCAGCCAAGATTCTTCCTCAATCAATATCTAGTGACTCCGACTGGAAAATGCACTTGTGGGCAAGGCAGCAATGAGCTGCACTGCCCCCGGACACTTGAGGTCAAGGCTAACATGACGAATGGGCAAGATATAGGCCAACATCTTTAATACCCTATCTCATGTAGGAGCATATCCCCACAGGAGTCTAAACCTTGGGGACAAGAAAACTGCAGGTGAAAAACTAAAGCCACAGAGCAACTGTGTAAATAAAACGTTTTTTTTTTCCAAAAATACATACACAGAGATCCATAGGGAACTGTTCAGTGTATGACATTAAAGATTTGAACAAAGCTAATTCTGTAGCCAGCTTCAGTGCATGGTATTACACGGTGCTGCTAACCAGTTCCAACTCACACGTTAGCCAGAATATTTTATTTATTTCTGCCACCCGCACCACAAAAAAAGAGAGCAGTAAATCAACTAATATAATCACGGGGAGGGGAAAGATTGCAGGGAAGACTCTGCATTTTAATTTAAAAAATACGTCTATACACACACCAAGGTCAGAGCTTACAAAGTGAAACCAAATGTACAGAACCTCTATGCTGGTTTTAACTGGTATAAAAATATAATAGAACAGATCCATTTGATCCCTCTTCCAAGATGAACATCGCTGAAAAAGGGTGATAGTGAAGTGTGCAACTCTCTCCCACCCGGCTTTAAAGTAACGGGTTACCTCTGATGAAGTTACATAAACAAATTGCTGAGTATTTTTCCTGAGACACTGCTCCTCATCCCTACTTTATAACTGATCGTTATGGACCTGGCTGGAACAGCCCCTTGTACCTTTCGCTCGCCCTACAGCTTACGTGGCTTATTCTGTTTCTCGGTTTCCCCTCTGACAAGGCGAGAAAACCTGGGAGCTTAACACCCCCGATACAGCCAAACACCGTTTATTTACACGGCTCTACTGCCTGCCCACTCGCCCGATGTGCTTCAGCTCTTTTCAACTGTCTCCATTGATCACCCCGAGCCTCCTCCGGAGCTTGTAGGGCAGCGGGAGTTACTCTCAGGGCTTCTCTTGCCCCCAACACCTGCACGCTCCTCGTCAGCCTTCGCAGATTCAAACCCCGAACTTTCCCGGTTACCAATGTTTACGGGGAATTTCAGGGTCTTTTTTTTTTTAAAACACCACTTTGGGGCCACACTTTGACACCCCGGACTTAGGCAGGGACAAGTCTCTGACGCTGAAGTTAATGTGTTCTCTTACTAACCACCATCACCCCCCACTCTTTTTGCAGACTCTTTGTCAACCGCTCCCCCCCCCCCCAAAGTCAGTCCATGGCACCACATTTATTCGTTTAATTTTTCCTGCCTCCCGCCCTGATAATGACGGCGTCTCACCAGCTTGACAATGCCTCGCTGGAGCGGTAGGGCCGGAGCCGCTGCCTGGCTTTGAGAAGGGGCCGGTGCTGCTGTCGCCATCGTGCCTGATCGTAGCCGTGAGTGAACCGGAAAGAGAAAACCTGCTCAGGCCCCGCGCGCTGTATATATAACGCGCGCCTCCAAGTGACTGCTTCCGGGGCGGGGGGGGGGGGGGAGTGATACGTCATGGTTACCAGGGAGACCGTTTCCGGGTTGAGAAGTTTGGGGAGGCCTAGGACACGTCAGCTCAAACGAGGGAGAGAGAGAGAGAGAGAGAGCGTGCGCGCGTGTGAGTGCTTTTCAAGGACTGGGATTAAGGGCCCGTTTCTTTTTCTTTAATGAGCAAGAGGTACATGCATCAACCAGACAAGTCTGTCAAATCTTATTCATTCCAAATCAGACTCAATGTCAGCGCTGGTTCAGTTAGCAGCACACTTGCCTCTGAATCAAAAATTGTGGGTTCAAGTCCCACTCCAGAGACTTGAGCACAGAAATCTAAGCTGACGCTCCCAGTGCAGTACTGAGGGAGTGCTGTACTGTCGGAGACGTTAAACCAAGGTCTACTCAAGTGGACGTAAAAGATCCCCGTGGCACTATTTAGAAGAAGCACCCTGATTATCCCTGGTGTCCTGGCCAATATTTATCTCTCAATCAACATCACTTAAAAAAACAGACTATCTGCTCATTATCACATTACTATTTGTGGGAGCTTCCTGTGCACAACCTGTCTGCCACATTTCCTACATTACAACATTGATTACACTTAAAAACTACTTAATTGTCTGCAAAGTGCTTTGGGACCTCCAGCTGCAGAAGTGCTAATCTTTCTTTTCACTAAGTGCATTGAAGCTGTGGATGCCCCCAAACAAATCTCTGCCATGATTGTGGTTTCTCTTGTGCCACCTCCTGTAGTTAGATGGCCATTGCCAGCCTTCCATTTACATAGGCCCAAATCTTGCTGTAGCAGGGAATCTGGCAGCGCGAGCTGTTTGCTACATTTACCTAAATTTTAATAATCTATGAAGAATGTATTACATGCAGGAATTAATTCAACAGTTTAAATAGTTCCTTTTCTGGGCTGGAGAAGTTGATTGGAAACACAAATAATGATCAGGTAATTAAAAGGGTACTTACACTGTTAGCTACCAGCTCTAACTTTCTGCGGCGAGTTTAAACCTGGGGAAGCTACAACACAGCGCTACATACATGCTAAACAATGTAAAAGCATGATACAGATAGAGCTAAGCAATCCCACAACCAACGGATCTAATCAAAGCTCTGCTGTCCTGCCACATCCAGTGAATGGTATTGGACAATTAAGCAACTAACTGGAGGAGAAGGCACCATTAACATCCCCATCCACAATGATGGCAGTGCCCAGCACGCGAGTGCATAAGACAAGGCTGAAGCATTTGCAACCATCTTCAGCCAGAAGTGCCGAGTGGATAATACATAGTGGCCTCCTCCTCAGGTCCTCACCATCACAGAAGCCCGTCTCCAGCCACATCGATTCACTCCACATGATATCAAGAAAACGGTTGAGCGCATTGGATACAGCAAAGCCTATGCACGCACGCACCCCCCCCCAGCCGATAACATCCTGGCTGTACTGCTGAAGACTTGTGCTCCAGAACTAGCCACACCTCTAGCCAAACTGTTCCAGTGCAGCTATAACACTGGCGCCGACCCGACAATGTGGAAAATTGCCCAGGTGGATCTTGTCCACAAAAAGCAGGACAAATCTAATCTGGCCAATTACCACTCCATCAGTCTCAATCATCAGCAAAGTGATGGAAGGAATCGTCAACTGTGCTATCAAGCGGCACTTACTCACCAATGACTTGCTCACCTGCTGAGTTTGGTTTCCACCAGAACCACTCGGCTCAAGACGTCATTACAGCCTTGGTCCAGATATGGATTAAGAGCTGAAGTCCAGAGGGGAGATGAGAGTGACTGCCCTTAACATCAAGGCAGCATTTGACCGAGTGGCATCAAGGTGCTGTAGTAAAATTGAAGTCAATGGGAATCAGGGGAAAAACACTTAAATGACTAGAGTCATACCTAGCACAGAGTCTCAATGTGAGGAGCATTCGTATAAGGTGGATGAATTGACTGCGCAGATAGCTGTTAACGGATATGATAATAAGAACATAAGAACATAAAAATTAGGAACAGGAGTAGGCCATCTAGCCCCTCGAGCCTGCTCCGCCATTCAATAAGATCATGGCTGATCTGGCCGTGGACTCAGCTCCACTTACCCGCCCGCTCCACGTAACCCTTAATTCCCTTATTCGTTAAAAATTTATCTATCTGTGACTTGAATACATTCAATGAGCTAGCCTCAACTGCTTCCTTGGGCAGGGAATTCCACAGATTCACAACCCTCTGGGAGAAGAAATTCCTTCTCAACTCTGTTTTAAATTGGCTCCCCCATATTTTGAGGCTGTGCCCCCTAGTTCTAGTCTCCCCGACCAGTGGAAACAACCTCTCCGCCTCTGTCTTGTCTATCCCTTTCATTATTTTAAATGTTTTTTTAAGATCACCCCTCATCCTTCTGAACTCCAACGAGTAAAGACCCAGTCTACTCAATCTATCATCATAAGGTAACCCCCTCATCTCCGGAATCAACGTAGTGAATTGTCTCTGTACCCCCTCCAAAGCCAGTATATCCTTCCTTAAGTAAGGTGACCAAAACTGCACGCAGTACTCCAGGTGCGGCCTTACCAATACCCTATACAGTTGCAGCAGGACCTCCCTGCTTTTGTACTCCATCCCTCTCGCAATGAAGGCCAACATTCCATTCTCCTTCCTGATTACCTGCTGCACCTGCAAACTAACTTTTTGGGATTCATGCACAAGGACCCCCAGGTCCCTCTGCACCGCAGCATATTGTAATTTCTCCCCATTTAAATAATATTCCCTTTTACTGTTTTTTTTCCCAAGATGGATGACCTCACACTTTCCGACATTGTATTCCATCTGCCAAACCTTAGCCCATTCGCTTAACCTATCCAAATTCTTTGCAGCCTCTCTGTGTCCTCTACACAACCCGCTTTCCCACTAATCTTTGTGTCATCTGCAAATTTTGTTACACTACACTCTGTCCCCTCTTCCAGGTCATCTATGTATATTGTAAACAATTGTGGTCCCAGCACCGATCCCTGTGGCACACCACTAATCACCGATTTCCAACCCGAAAAGGACCCATTTATCCCGACACTCTGCTTTCTGTTCGCCAGCCAATTCACTATCCATGCTAATACATTTCCTCTGACTCCGCGTACCTCTAACTTCTGCAGTAATCTTTTATGTGGCACCTTATCAAATGCCTTTTGGAAATCTAAATACACTGTGGATATCTGAACGGAATATATGGAATTAAGGACAGAAAAGTAAACGGGATATATGAAAATGTATAAGCCATGGAAGAATAGCTGGGAGAATGTCAGATTGCAAATAGTGCAACATCAGCATAGCTAACAGTCTGTCTCAAGGTTTCAAGTCACTAATCCTGCCAATAATATATAATTGTAACATGAAATACATCTGCAGAATTGCAAGGTCTCAGTAAATAGTCACACCATTAGATTGAAACATTTGGAGGCAATACTTGAGCTTTCAAGAAGAACATCTCATATAGATTGACTAATGAGTGGCTGAGTTAGACTGTCAATCCATTTGTATTTTGTTATCTGATTTCAAAACTGTATAACTATTAACGCTTTACGATGTAACTTCACCTATCCGTAGGGAGTGTGTACGCTCTATCCAGAGAGTATATCTTCTGTCTGATAGGTCTTACTGGCCGGTAATAAAGACTGCTTTGTTCAAAGCACAAGAGGTATTCGACTCAGTAATTTTACTGAACCAGATTGAAGTAAAAGAATCCAGGAATTAACATCCATCGGTACACCTCTATCCACCATGCTCGTTATATCCTCAAAGAATTCCAGTAAATTAGTTAAAACATGATTTCCTTTTCATGAATCCATGCTGCGTCTGCTTGATTGCACTATTCCTATCTAGATGTCCCGCTATTTCTTCCTTATGTAATGATGTAATTGCGATTACGAGACATGGCTCCAAGGTAACCAAGGCTGTGAACTAAACATCCAGGGGTATTCAATATTCAGGAAGGACAGACAAGAAGAAAAAGGAGGTGGTGTAGCGTTACTGGTTAAAGAGGAGATTAACCCAATAGTAAGGAAGGACATTAGCATGGATGATGTGGAATCTATATGGGTAGAGCTGCGAAACACCAAAGGGTATAAAACGTTAGTGGGAGTTGTGTACAGACCACCAAATCATAGTAGGGAGGTTGGGGATCGCATCAAACAGGAAATTAGGGACGCGTGCAATAAGGGTACAGCAGTTATCATGGCCGACTTTAATCTACATATTGATTGGGCTAACCAAACTGGTAGCAATACTGTGAGGGGGATTGCTGGAGTGCATAAGGGACGGTTTTCCAGACCAATATCTCAAGGAACCAACTAGAGAGCTGGCCATCCTAGACTGGGTCTTGTGTAACGAGAGAGGATTAATTAGCAGTCTGGTTGTGCGGGACCCCTTGGGGAAGAGTGACCATAATATGGTAGAATTCTTCATTAAGATGGAGAGTGACACAGTTAATTCAGAGACTAGAGTCCTGAACTTAAAGAAAGGAAACTTCGACGGTATGAGACGTGAATTGGCTAGGATAGACTGGCGAATGATACTTAAAGGGTTGACTGTGGATAGGCAATGGCAGACATTTAAATATCACATGGATAAACTACAACAATTGTACATCCCTGTGTGGCATAAGAATAAAAAAGGGAAGGTGGCTCAACCGTGGCTAACCAGGGAAATTAGGGAAAGCATTCAATCGAAGGAAGAGGCATATACATTGGCCAGAAAAAGCAGCAAACCTGAGGACTGGGAGAAATTTATAATTCAGCAGAGGAGGACTAAGGGTTTAATTAGGAAGGGGAAAATAGAGTGTGAGAGTAAGCTTGCAGGGAACATAAAAACTGACTGCAAAAGCTTCTATAGATATGTGAAGAGAAAGATTAATGAAGACTAATGTAGGTCCCTTGCAGTCAGAATCAAGTGAATTCATAATGGGAAACAAAGAAATGGCAAACCAATTGAACAAATACTTTGGTTCTGTCTTCACTAAGGAAGACACGAATAACCTCCCGAAAATACTAAGGGACCGAGGGTCTAGCGAGAAGGGGGAACTGAGGGAAATCCTTATTAGTCAGGAAATGGTATTAGGGAAATTGAAGGGACTGAAGGCCGATAACTTCTCAGGGCCTGATCGTCTGCATCCCAATGTACTTAAGGAAGTGGCCCCAGAAATAGTAGATGCATTGGTGGTGATTTACCAACATTCCATGGACTCTGGTTCAGTTCCTATGGATTGGAGGGTAGCTAATGTAACACCACTTTTTAAAAAAGGAGAGAGAGAGAAAACTGGGAATTATAGACCAGTTAGCCTGACATTGGTAGTGGGGAAAATGCTGGAATAAATTATCAAAGACGTAATAGCAGCGCATTTAGAAAGCAGTGACAGGATCGGTCAAAGTCAGCATGGATTTATGAAAGGGAAATCATGCTTGAAAAATCTTCTACAATTTTTTGAGGATGTAACTAGTAGAGTGGACAAGGGAGAAACAGTGGATGTGGTGTAATTGGACTTTCTAAAGTGTGCAAAATTAAAGCACATGGTATTGGGGGTAATGTATTGATGTGGATAGAGAACTTGTTGGCAGAGTAGGAATAAACGGGTCCTTTTCAGAATGACAGGCAGTGACTAGTGGGGTACCGCAAGGTTCAGTGCTGGGACCCCAACTATTTACAATATACATTAATGATTTAGACGAAGGAATTGAATGTAATATCTCCAAGTTTGCAGATGACACTAAGCTGGGTGGCAGTGTGAGCTGTGAGGAGGATACTAAGAGGCTGCAGGGTAACTTGGACAGGTTAGGTGAGTGGGCAAATGCATGGCAGATGCAGTATAATGTGGATAAATGTGAGGTTATCCACTTTGGTGGTAAAAACAGAGAGACAGACTATTATCTGAATGGTGACAGATTAGGAAAAGGGAAGGTGCAACGAGACCTGGGTGCCATGGTACATCAGTCATTGAAAGTCGGCATGCAGGTGGAGCAGGCGGTGAAGAAGGCAAATGGCATGTTGGCCTTCATAGCGAGAGGATTTGAGTATAGGAGCAGAGAGGGCTTACTGCAGTTGTACAGGGCCTTGGTGAGGCCACACCTTGAATATTGTGTACAGTTTTGGTCTCCTAATCTGAGGAAGGACATTCTTGCTATTGAGGGAGTGCAGCGAAGGTTCGCCAGACTGATTCCTGGGATGGCAGGACTGACATATGAAAAAAGACTGGATCGACTGGGCTTATATTCACTGGAATTTAGAAGAATGAGAGGGGATCTCATTGAAACATTTAAAATTCTGACGGGATTGGACAGGTTAGATGCAGGAAGAATGTTCCCGATGTTGGGGAAGTCCAGAACCAGGGGACACAGTCTAAGGATAAGGGGTAAGCCATTTAGGACCGAGATGAAGAGAAACTTCTTCACTCAGAGAATTGTGAACCTGTGGAATTCTCTACCACAGAAAGGTGTTGAGGCCAGTTCGTTAGATATATTCAAAAGGGAGTTAGATTTGGCCCTTACGGCTAAAGGGATCAAGGGGAATGGAGAGAAAGCAGGAATGGGGTACTGAAGTTGCATGCCATGATCATATTGAATGGTGGTGCAGGCTCGAAGGGCTGAATGGCCTATTCCTGCACCTATGTTTCTATGTTTCAAAGGAAGGTGGTTGTGGTTGTTGGAGGCCAATCATTTCAGCTCCAGAACATCGCTGCAGGAGTTCCTCAGAGTCCTAGGCCAAACCATCTTCAGCTGTTTCATCAATGACTTTCCCACCAACATAAGGTCAGAAGTGAGGATGTTCGCTGATGATTGCACAGTTCAGTTCCTTTCGCAACTCCTCAGATAATGACACAATCCATGCCCGGATGTAGCAAGACTTGGAGGACATCAAGGCTTGGGCTGATAAATGCAAGTAACATTCGCGCCACATAAGTGCCAGACAATGACTATCTCCAACAAGAGAGAGTCTAACTACCACCACTTGACATTAAACAGCATTACCATCGCCAAATTCGAAAAGATACGGCAAAAGGGGAGGTGGTGTAGCTGTACTTATTAGGAATAACATAATAGCAGTAGAAAAAGTGGCGCAGCTATCAGCAAGTCAAAAATAGATTCCATATGGATAGAGATAAAAGATAATAAAGGATCAATCCCACTAATAGGTGTAGTCTACAGACCACCTAACAGTGGAAGGGAGGTGGAAGAAGAAATATGCAAACAAATTAGGGGAATGAGTAAAAACCAGATTAATAATTGGGGATTTCAACTACCCCGATATCAATTGGACAGAAAGAGGTAGGTAAAGGGGATAAGGGAATTGAGTTCCTACAATGTATACAGGACTCTTTTCTAACCCAATATGTAAAAAAAGAACAACAAGGGAGGATTCGCTATTGGATCTAGTAATGGGGAATGAACCACAGCTGATAAGAGAAGTAGAAGTAGGGGAACATCTAGGCAATAGTGACCATAATATAAGCTTTAAGATGATAATTGAGAAGGACATATGCATGATGAAAACCAGGTTAATAGATTGGAGCAAAGCTGATTTGAGGGGCTGAGAATAGAACTTTGGAAAATGAAATGGACAACAATAGTGGCAAACAATGATGTAGAACAGCATTGCGAAACATTTAAAACAGTGTTCAACAGAGTGCAGGAAAAATATATTCCGCTAAAAGGAAGAACAAACTAAACACTAATGAGACTCCATGGATGAATAAAGCCACAAGTTTATGGAGGGTGGAAGATGGGAGGTCGGCCAGGAGACGATTGGAATAGTCAAGTCTAGAGGTAACATTGACATGGTTGAGGGTTTTAGCAGCAGATGAGTTGAAACAGCGGTGTAGACGGACGATGTTACGGGGGTGGAAGTCGACGGTCTTGGTGATGGAGTGAATATGGGGTCAGAAGTGGCCTAAAAGATCCCGGAATTTTTGGCGTTTACAATACATCCAAGTCTCCTCAATCCTTTATGCCTGTCTTTCAATCCCTCCGCCCGAATACAACTCCACCCATAAAACTGGCCATGCCCCTGAGCATCAAATGCGAGTTTTCATCAATTGCAGACAGATTTTAAGGCACAGCTGAAAGCAAAGTCATTTTTCTGGTGTTTTATTGCAATTTTTGAGCTACAGGGCTAAAAATTCGCCAACCTTGCTCCTAGTTTTTCGGCGATATTTCAGCATTTTTGGTGAAAAACATGGAACCGGGAAATTCGGAGAAGTCTTATGCCGACGGTTTTTAAGTACTGCTGGGTAGCGGACCGCCAGCGTGCAAGACTCGAAATAGCATTTTCGCAAAAAATTTGGCTCACAGCGCACCCGTAGTTAGGACGGAAAAAAAAATACCGGGAAAAACCTGCATTGCAGCCCTTGGAACAGCGGTAGGTATGAAGACCTGCAAAAAAGGTAAGTTAAAGTTTTTATTTTTTAATTATTTTGCAGAGATTCGATAGTTAAGGTGAATGTTTTGTGATTTTTTTTGTTTTTGGAATTTTTGGGGGGTTTTTGGTGTTTACCCCCTCCCTCGGCCCAGCTCGGAGCGATATCAGCCTCGGAGAAAAGTTGCAGAAAATTTGCGGTTTGTGCCATGAATCCTGGTGCAACGCTGATTTTTATCGCTGGCCGCAATTTATTCCAAATGTTAGGCCTTGTAGTGGTAGCGGAGTCATAGCGGATCAAAAATACCGCTATCGCCAAAAAATGAATTTCTAGCCCTTCGGTTTGATTTCCTCTTGAAGCGGGTTGCCTCCATTTAAAATGCAACATTCTCTGTCTTGAAAATGGACCTGACTGGATGACAATAAACCATATCAATAATGTGATTCAGTACCATTTATGATCCTTTCCAAGCCATTGCTAATTTAAACGATCTTCGTTTCTTTCCTCAAGAGTTCTAGGACTAGAGCAGCTTTCCTTGTTGAAGATGCTGTTTGTCATTTCTGATGTCACTACCATTTTCAGTTCATGCATTCTAGACTACAGGGTTCCCATGTTGTCCTCATAAATCAAGTATATTAGTTCTTCTTTGGGTCTGCAGAAGAGGTGAGTGACTGAGTTCTGCAGTTTACACCCAAACCTGAAGAGGTTTGGGAATTATTTATTGTCTTTGGCTGCAACTTTAGATCCCTGGAGGAAAAAGTCCCCACATCACACCAGGGTCAAATTGTACTCGCGCTACAATTGTAGTGTACCCTAATTCACAATAGTTGTGTGGATATAAGCAGATGATGTGCAGACCTAGGTCTTATTGTGGATGAACACGGAGAGCGATGTTTCAACAATGGAATTGAAGTACTCTGCCATGTCATTCGACTATGATCTCAGTGAATAGTACAAATTCTTACTGATACCTAAGCTGTTGCTTATCTTCAGTACCTTAATATTTCTGGCTCAAAATTGAGGCCGTGGCAGAATGAAGCTCCATCATTACCACAAATTATGTGAAGAAGTAGTCCATTATTGTTTTGGCTATTGTAGTTCCCTATGGTGAGCTAGAAGATATCCCACTAGCCACATTCTAAAATAGTCCAGGCCAATCAATTAAATTGAATCCTTTGAATCTAAAGATAGGCTCCTTATTGTCAAATTAAGCTGTCTTTTTTCAAAAGCATTCATTGTTATGAAGCAAATACATTTGTCTCGGGGGGCGATTTTGGTGGAAGTTGTGCCCGCAGCCGCTGAGGTTCCAACGGAAATGTAGTTTTTCTGGCCGATTCCTCCGGAACCGCCCATCTGCCGTCCAGGTTCCGCCCGGTGGGAGATTGGTCACGCAGGTTCTGCCGGTGTCACGTCCTGCCGCCCACCCATGCCGGAGGATGGAAATCCTGCATTTTCCTCAGGGATGATGGACTCAGATCGACCTGCCGCCTGCCAGAAAGACCACTGGCAAAAAGCAGGTCTGAGTTGGCTGGGAGTCGTGCGGCAGAGACAATGGCTCAGATTGCTGCAGTGCCGCACATCACGGGTATCGTGCAGTGGCTGCAGCATTATCAGTGGAACTGTTAGCAAAAACTTTGCTGGATGTTGCTTTATTTCATTAATAATGCTTTTGTTGAAGTGATATCTGATAAAAAGCAACTAGAATGTGTGCAAGCTCATGATGACCATTTTCTTTTCACCTTGCTGAAACATCTTCATTTAAAACCAGAATGGGCAAGGCCAAATAATACTCAATAACAGAAAAGTATACAGCACGTCACATTCTGTCAAGCCAACCTCATTCATTAATTCTGTGACACAGTCATTGTAAGGGTTCTCAGAGAAGAACTAGAGATAACATAGGTCAGAGGCACAGACTTAGAATTATCTGTTGTAAGCCTGAGTCAGCTGCAGACTCTCACAGCATTTGTATGGGAGGGAAAGGGTATAAAGTTACAGCTGTTCGACTTTGGGGGCAGTACTAATACAGAGGAATCTGAGGAAGCACTACGGTTAACAGAACACAGCAAGAGACAATCGCCGCGGTGACTCAGTGGCCTAACGTTGAGGTTTCAACAAAGAGACAACTATCGTCTTGTTAAGTATTATTTCTTTGTACTGCAAGGAAAATACATAATAAAATCTGTTCTGCTTAATCACAAAAATACCTGTACCCAGCATGCTTTGTTGTGGTCACGGACATAAGTGTATTCTGAGAGATGTAATAAATCTGACAGATGGAATAAACCTCACAGCACATAAAGAGTAATGCGATGGACCTTAACCCACACAGAAACTGTTCAGACATGTTACTCCATATCCCAGTCATGGTCTGAAGCATATCGCGACCTATGTCCATGCACGCACGTCCTAAATAGTTGAACCATCTCCTGAATAGCAGAGAGCCGTTCTGCACCCTCAGCTGATTGCTCGGTACTGGTGGGTTCAGGGCCTTCGTTACCTTCGCACCATGGCCTCTGTGCTTGCAAGCACCTTCTCGTGTGGAGTCCGTTTCAAACCCCATGAACTCGGAGCCTGACGCCGAGGTTCTCTGGACAGTTGGCACACATGGCAGGAGGCTGGTGTCATCCTCTTCCAGCTTCTCGAGCTCAAGGAGCTCAAACATGGGCCCTCCTCTCTCTTGTCTTCTTTATGGCTCTGGTGGCGGAGTTAGGAGTGGTGGATATGGGTGATTTGGTGGTGGGGCTGGATGAAGGAGCCACTGTCCTGGGCTGGGAATAACGTCGGAGTGGGAGACGTTGGAGTCTGATGGCTCCTTTGCATACCAGATGTGGATAGTATGTATTGATCCATGCTGATCATCTGCAAGTAGAGGACAACGTTTCAGTCTGGATGGGGGGGTGGGTGTGGTGCTGGTCATGCTGACATGTGAACCGTGCCATCTCACATTGTGCCAGCAAGGAGTTCCATCTCTACATGGGCACACCAATAATGGCCGACAAAGTGTGTGTAAAACCGCAACTGCCTTACCATTGCATGACCTTTCATGCCATGAGCGTTGCTCACACCGGAGATTAGTATAACCTTACCATGCTGTAGCATGGGATCTGCATCACCCTTTGTGGTTGTATGGCGGCGGCCACCCACCAATGCCAATGCACGCTCCTCCAGGCTGCTCAATTCTATGACCTCTGCTGGGCCCCCTCCCGTGGCACTTAGGCTTGCTGCCTTGGATGTATTTTTCTTCTGCAGAGAAAAACGTTGCAGCTTTTTGCCCCTTTACTGATGCCACCCACACACAGTCCCACACACACACGTCTGGCGCAGAGCCTTTTTGGAGTTGGACAGGAGGGGTGCAGAAAATTTGTACTCTCTCGCTGACGCCACCAAATTGTTCCAACATTTCTTACATTGGTACCCATCCCGCACAATGTTGCCCGTTGAGGACAGGGTCTCACCAGTCTCCCTCCAAATGCGTTGTATTGGGGTGGTGGAGGCTTTCCATGACAATCTCGGATAAGATCTTTATATCTGTGCTCCACCACCGATAATAACTCCTCCAATTCCTCTTCATTAAACCAGGAAACTCTTTTCCCACTCATCCTCAATGATTTAAACAATGGCTGCTGAAGACATTGCGGCTCTCAATTTACAGCACTCTCTCCTCTCCAACTCACAGCTGCAGAAGAGTGTTGTGCCTTTACGCGCATGTGCAGATGTCCCATGAGCCTCAAACGCGGCCAAACTGACGCCAGGTGGGTGAAAAGACTACAAAAAAACACCTCAAATCTTGCGCATGCGCATTGCAGGACCTCCGAAGTTCTCCAATTCACAAGGCCTGCACCTGCCGCCCACTGATGCTGCCGCCAGATGATGCCCGCTCCTGCTGCTGCCGCCCGCACAACCTCGCCGAAAATGGCTCCCGACGGGACATGGCGGCAGTGGGCGCCAAAAAGGTAGATGCCACTCAGGGACCATTGAACAATGGGCAGGCCTTACCAGACATCAATTTCGGGGCCTAGATTTTCCAACCAAAGATTAGTTTTAAAATTGTTCAACTGTGTTCAAAATTTCCATAACTGCAGATAACATTTTGCATATTTTTGCTGTGCATTGAATTTAATTATTTATGCAGGGACTCAATGGAAAGAAAACTAGCACAGAGCACTGAACAAAAATATATTTTATGCAGAAGGATTGTAATTCTAAAGCATGCTGTAATTTTCAAGATTGGATTGGCAGGATATCTATTCAGTGAGGTTGAATGGAAAGTGGGTGGTTTGAGTCAAAGGAATTTAATGGGAATATAAGTGGAATGGGGTTGGTCCACTGAGATTCTTTATAATGGGAGTAAAGGAGAGATCCCATTGGGATTCTGCACAGCTACAGTGAATGGGTTGGGGTTTGGTTTATTGGGATTCTGTAGAATGGGAGATGGATTGGTATAATAAAGTTAAGTACAATGGGAGTGAATGGATGAGGTTTGGTTCACTAGAATTCTGGCCAATGTTAGTGAATTGGAATATGGATTGTTGCATTGAAATTCTGTACATACTGCTAAAAGTTTGTGTTATTGACGAGCTGTACTGTCTCTCAATGGTTTAACAGCAATTCCCCTCAGTATTCTTTATCCCTTACGAACCAAAAGGTTCTCTATATTCTGCCTTTACAGAGGTGCATACCTGACTGATTAACAGTTACCCCATTTGCGGTTTATTTGGATTAATCTTATGTGGCATCATGCGACCAAATGATATTCAAAATAGCAACTATTACTCACATCTAAAGTAACTGCAGTATTTATTTGCAACTAAATAGAAATATGAAGCACAAGATAAGAAAGTCCATAATGGGTAAATTGCTCTTTTTTAGAACTTTGCATCAAATCTAAAAGTTTCTTTGTGAAGACATTTGTCATTTCATAGATGGTGAATGGGAGGACAGACACACCAACATCAGTGTCCTCACCCAGGCTAACATCCCCAGCATTGAAGCATTAACCATACTAAATCAGCTTTGCTGGGCAGGCCACTTAGTTCGCATGCCAGACACGAGACTCTCTTACCAACTGCTATATGCGGAGCTCCTTCATGACAAACGAGCCAAAGGTGGGCAGTGGAAACGTTACAAGGACACCCTCAAAGCCTCCCTGGTGAAGTGCGACATCCCCATTAACACCTGGGAGACCCTGGCTGAAGACTGCCCTAGGTGGAGAAAGTGCATCCGGGAGGGCGTTGAGCTATTCGAATCTCAACGCTGCGAGCATGAAGAGGTCAGACACAGGCAGCGGAAGGAGCGTGTGGTAAATCAGTGCCACCTCGTCCCCCCTTCCCCCAACGAATATCTGTCCCACCTGTGACAGGGTCTGTGGCTCTCGTATTGGACTGTTCAGCCACCAAAGAGCTCACTTTAGGAGTGGAAGCAAGTCTTCCTCGATTTCGAGGCACTGCCTATGAATGAATGAATGAATGGTGAATTCAGTACATTTTGGGGGCGAAATTCGGTACCAGCCGCGAGGCACAAGTTCCTGCGCCAGGCACGGAAGCGCCCCCCCCCCCCCCCACCCCCACGAGCTACATTGGGCTTACTGCCCCCGAAAGGAACTGCAGTGCAAAATATCGTGCTGCAGTTCCTCTCGGGTGCCGGAACGGGGCACAAAGCCACATAGCGCTATGCGGTGGGACGTGTAGCGCTGGCACGTAGACAGGGCTCTCCTCTTCTATTAAAGGGGAGGGCCAAGCTGCCGACTCTGCGGGCGGGAAACGGGGTCATCGCTGGACCACCAGGGAGTTGGGTGCCATGGCAGTAGCCCGGCACACAAGCAGAGTGTCAGGCTGCAAGATCACAGACTGGACCGTGCGATCTACAAACAAGGAGAGAAAGGCAAAGAGGTTCAGGGAGAGAATTCCAGAGCTTAGGGCTTAGACAGCTAAAAGCGCAGCAGGCAATGGTGGAGTGATGAAAATCGAGGATACACAGGAGGCCAGAATTAGAGAGTCTGGAAAAGATTACAGAGATATGGAGAGATTTGAAAACAAGGATGAGAATTTTAAAATCAAAGTGCTGCTGGACCCAGTGTCAATGTACATCTGATAATACCTCCAAATTTAACATTTGCAATCCAGTTTCCAAATCCAGCATTTAACCTACTGGATGTCAATCCACCACACTCTGCAAATATTTTTAATTACTGTTTTCAGACAACTTTGATCACCTTTATACAATTGAGAATAGCTAAACCATTGTTGATGAATACAGTACTGTGTATCCTAACATGATCAATTTTCATCATTGCACCGTATACAAATCTAGATGATAGAATAAACGATTTCTTTTCTTCCTATCAAAAACCATATTCTATTTCATTGAAGGAAGCAAACCAATTTGATCTTTTGATCATAAACACACAGTCGGATCATTCTGCAAATTAAACGTAATTCAAGCTTTGTGAGGTGTGCAAATGACTGGGAAAAGGATTACAATGCTGCAATTCTATTTAAGAAAAATAGGTCTGGTCCATTGGAATTGTGGAAAAAAAAAATGAATGGAGCAAGGTTTATTTCACTGTTATATGACCATCACAGAAGAATGGATTGCTATCCGAACAACATTCATAACTGTCAGTCAATTGTGATGACAATTCAAAAGTCAAGAGAGCAACATCAATACTAAATGATAACTGGGGCTAAGCTTTTCATAAAGGGACAATGCAGTAGTACATCATTGGTACATTATCATACCAATAAATTGCATCTGTGGTACAACACTGTATAGCATTAACAAAGAGTTAGGATGGTTGTGGTGACCTGACCAGTGCTTCAACTGCACTGCACGGGGGAAAGAAGATTAGTTACTGTGTATTAGCAATGACAGTGTTAATGAATGCAACATTTTTTCTACGCTTTCACTCAGTATCAGCATCAAGAAGTCCTATCTTATCAAATATCCTTGTTTCTGGAGAAGTAGACAGTAATGATCAAGAGAAATAGCAAGGCAAGGAACTGAACATTGATGATGAAAGGATCATCATCATCATAGAACATAAGAACATAAGAAATAGGAGCAGGAGAAGGCCATACGGCCCCTCAAGCCTGCTCCGCCATTTAATACGATCATGGCTGATCCGATCATGGACTCAGGTCCACTTCCCTGCCTGCTCTCCATAACCCCTTATTTCCTTATCGTTTAAGAAACTGTCTATTTCTGTCTTAAATTTATTCAATGTCCCAACTTCCATAGCTCTCTGAGGCAGCGAATTCCACAGATCCACAACCCTCAGAGAGAAGAAATTCCTCCTCATCTCAGTTTTAAATGGGAGATCCTTATTCTAAGATTAAAATTCTGACGGGTTTAGACAGGTTAGATGCAGGAAGAATGTTCCCAATGTTGGGGAAGTCCAGAACCAGGGGTCACAGTCTGAGGATAAGGGGTAAGCCATTTAGGACCGAGATGAGGAGAAACTTCTTCACCCAGAGAGTGGTGAACCTGTGGAATTCTCTACCACAGAAAGTAGTTGAGGCCAATTCACTAAATATATTCAAAAGGGAGTTAGATGAAGTCCTTACTACTCGGGGGATCAAGGGTTATGGCGAGAAAGCAGGAAGGGGGTACTGAAGTTTCATGTTCAGCCATGAACTCATTGAATGGCGGTGCAGGCTAGAAGGGCTGAATGGCCTGCTCCTGCACCTATTTTCTATGTTTCTATATTATGCCCTCTAGTTCTAGTCTCCCCTATCAGCGGAAACATCCTCTCTGCATCCACCTTGTCAAGCCCCCTCATAATCTTATACGTTTCGATAAGATCACCTCTCATTCTTCTGAATTCTAATGAATAAAGGCCCAACCTACTCAACCTTTCCTCATAAGTCAACCCCCTCATCTCTGGATTCAACCATGTGCACCTTCTCTGAACTGTCTCCAAAGCAAGTATATCCTTTCGTAAATATGGTAACCAAAACTGCACGCAGTATTCCAGGTGTGGCCTCACCAATAGCTTATATAGCTGTAGCAAGAGTTCCCTGCTTTTATACTCCATCCCCTTTGCAATAAAGGCCAAGCTTCCATTGGCCTTCCTGATCACTTGTTGTACCTGCATACTAACCTTTTGTGTTTCATGCACCAGGACCCCCAGGTCCCGCTGTACTGCAGCACTTTGCAATCTTTCTCCATTTAAATAATAACTTGCTCTTCGATTTTTTTTTCTGCCAAAGTGCATGACCTCACACTTTCCAACATTATACTCCATCTGCCAAATTTTTGCCCACTCACTTAGCCTGTCTATATCTTTTTGCAGATTTTCTGTGTCCTCCTCACACATTGCTTTTCCTCCCACCTTTGTATCGTCTGCAAACTTGGCTATGTTACACTAAGTCCCTTCCTCCAAGTCGTTAATAAAGATTGTAAATAGTTGGGGTCCCAGCACTGATCCCTGCAGCACCCCACTGGTTACTGATTGCCAACACGAGAATGAACCATTTATCCCTACTCTCTGTTTTCTGTTCGTTAGCCAATCCTCTAATATATCCATGCTAATATATTACCCCAACCCTGTGATCTTTTATCTTGTGCAGTAACCTTTTATGTGGCACCTTGGCAAATGCCTTCTGGAAATCCAAATACACTACATCTACTGGTTCCCCTTTATCCACCCTGTTAGTTACATCCTCAAGAATTCTAGTAAATTTGTCAAACATGACTTCCCCTTCATAAATCCATGCTGACTGCCTGACCGAATTTTGCTTTTCCAAATGTCCTGCTACTGCTTCTTTAATAATGAACTCCAACATCTTCCTAACCACAGATGTTAGGCTAACTGGTCTATAGTTTCCTGCTTTTTGTCTGCCTCCTTTTTTAAATAGGGGCTATTGTGTTCCTAACACAGATGAGCCTGCACACAGGGAGGTTAAAGTAATAGTGACCGCAGTCTTTAATAAGACACTCCAGAATGAGGAACAGGCCTTAGGGGCCGGCTTAAATACAGTGCTTCCAAGGGATGCTGGGATCCCTTGGGACTTCAGTGAATGAGCTCCCTGGTGGCAGAACATGGGAGTGCATGCTTTACAGATGCACAACATCACTCCCCCCGCCCCCCCGCTCCCCTCCCAAAGTCAAAGTGAAAACTATTTACAAGGTGAGGCGGTCGGGAGCCTTTCTTTCCCTGGTGGACCACCTTGGTACAAATGTCTGTTCTGGTGTGTTGGCTGTGCCCTCGCTGGGCTGGCGTGTTGTTGGCCCTGCAGGGCTGCTAGGTGAGCCTGGCCTTGCTGGGCTGTTGGGTGTGATGGGTTCGATTTCCTGGTCCGGCGTGGTGTCATTGATCCTTTGGGTGTGTGTTGTGGGCTCGAAAAAGGTGGTGTCTGCTGTGGGTTCTTCAGGGCAGTCTGTGAACCGCAGCCTCGTTTGGTCCAGGTGCTTTCTGCAAATTTGTCCATTGTCTAGTTTGACTACAAACACCCTATTCCCTTCTTTAGCTATCACCATGTCCATAGTTTAACACATACACAGGGTCATTCAGATCAATTTCCCGTGACAGAGTGGCGCGACCATCGTTTACATTTTGTTGCTGCCGCCTGCTCTCTACCTAATCATGCAGGTTGGGGTGAACCAGCGAGAGTCTGGTTTTAAGTGTCCTTTTCATGAGTAGCTCAGCCGGGGGCACCCGTGTGAGCGAGTGGGGTCTCGTGTAGTAGCTGAGCAGTACTCGGGACAGGCGGGTTTGGAGTGAGCCTTCTGTGACTCATTTAAGGCTCTGTTTGATGGTTTGTACTGCCCGCTCTACCTGTCCATTAGAGGCTGATTTAAACGGGGCCAAGGTCACATGTTTGATCCCATTGCGGGACATGAATTCTTTAAATTCGGCACTGGTGAAACATGACCTGTTGTCACTGACCACTAAGTCAGGCAGGCCGTGGGTGGCAAACATGGCCCTCAGGCTTTCAATGTTGGCGGTGCTTCCCAACATTATTTCACATTCAATCCATTTTGAAAAAGCATCCACCACCACTAGGAACATTTTACCGAGAAACGGGCCCGCATAGTCGACGTGGATCCTCGACCATGGTCTGGAGGGCCAGGACCACAAACTTAGTGGTGCCTCTCTGGGCGCGTTGCTCAACTGAGCACATACGCTGCATTGCTGTACACAGGACTCTAAGTCAGAGTCGATACCGGGCCACCACATGTGGGATCTGGCTATCGCTTTCATCATTACTATTCCCGGGTGTGTGCTGTAGAGATCTGAGATGAACGTTTCCCTGCCCTTTTTTGGTAGCACTAGGCGGTTACCCCACAACAGGCAGTCTGCCTGAATGGACAGCTCATCCTTTCGCCGCTGGAACAGCTTGATTGGTTCTTGCATTTCAATGGGGATGCTGGCCCAGCTCCCATGCAGTACAGAGTTTTTTTATTAGGGACAGCAAAGGATCTTGGCTGGTCCAAATCCGAATCTGGCGGGCCGTGACAGGTGAATTATCATTTTCAAACACTTCCATGACCATCAACAAGTCTGCAGGCTGCGCCACCATCAACAAGTTTGCAGACTGCGCCATTTCCACCCCCGTGGTGGGCAATGGTAGCCGACTGAGAGCATCCGCATAGTTTTCGGTGCCCGGCCTGTGGCGGATGGTATAGTTATACGCTGATAGCGCAAGTGCCCACCTTTGTATGTGGGCTGAGGCATTAGTATTTATCCCCTTATTTTCAGCGAACAGGGATGTGAGGGGCTTGTGATCGGTTTCCAGCTCAAATTTGAGGCCAAACAGGTACGGATGCATTTTCTTTACCCCGAACACACATGCCAATGCCTCTTTCTCAACAATGCTGTCGGCCATCTCGGCCTTAGACAAGCTCCTGTTTAGGAGCATAGGCGACAGGTTGCAACTTCCCCACAACGTTAGCTTGTTCTAATACACACCCGACTCCGCACGACGACACGTCACATGCTAGCACAAGTCTTTTACACGGGTTAAACAATACAAGCAGCTTGTTGGAGCATAAAATGTTTCTGGCTTTCTCAAAAACAATTACTTGGTTTTTTTCCCCATACCCAGTTCTCACCTTTGCGCAATAACACATGTCGGCGCTCTAAAAGGGTGCTTAATCCCGGTAGGAAGTTACCAAAATAGTTGAGGAGTCCCAGGAATGACTGCAGCTCCATGATGTTCTGTGGCCTCTGTCTTGGCATCTATGGGCCAAATGCCGTCCGCCGCGATCTTTCTCCCCAAAAACTCCACTTCTGTTGCCATGAAGACGTATTTCGACCTTTCCAGCCGCAGCCCTACGCAATCCAGTCGCTGGAGGACCACCTCCAGGTTTTGTAGGTGCTCGGCGGTGTCCTGACCCATGACCAATATGTCGTCCTGAAAGACCACCGTGTGTGGTACCGACTTGAGTAGGCTCTCCATGTTTCTCTGGAAGCTCGCTGCAGCCGACCGAATTCCAAACAGCATCTGTTGTAGATGAACAGTCCCTTGTGCGTGTTGATGCAGGTGAGGCTCTTCGAAGACTGCTCCAGCTCCTGCGTCATGTAGGCCGAAGTTAGGTCGAGCTTGGTGAACATCTTGCCTCCTGCCAGCATCGCAAATAGGTCGTCTGCCTTAGGTAGTGGGTATTGGTCCTGTAGCGAGAAACGATTAATAGTTACTTTATAATCGCCGCAAATCCTGACCGTGCCATCACTTTTGAGTACTGGAACAATCGGGCTGGCCACTGGGGAGATGATGCCCTCGCGTTGCAGCCTGTCCACCTCGATTTCCACTCTCTCCCTCTTCATGTGAGTTACCACTCGCGCCTTGTGGTGAATGGGTCGTGCCTCTGGGACCAAGTGGATCCGCACCTTCGCCCCAGAAAAATTTCCAATGCCTGGCTCAAAAAGGGAAGGAAATTTGTTAAGAACCTGGGTACATGAGGCCTCATCGACATGTGTCCCAGTTCCAGCAGATTTTGCCCAGCCAGCTCCTTCCAAACAGTGTGGGGCCATTGCCCGGGACAATCCAGAGTGGCAGTTCGTGCACCGTGCCCTCGTAGGTGACCTTGACCATGGTGCTGCCCAGGACAGTGATAAGCTCTTTGATGTACGTTCTCAATTTCGTGTGGATGGGGCTCAGGGCTGGTCTGAATGCCTTGTTGCACCACAGTCTCTCAAACATCTTTTTACTCATGATGGATTTGCTAGCGCCAGTCTCCAGTTCCATGGCTACGGGTAAGCCATTCAATTTCACGTTTAACATTATAGGTGGACATTTCATCGAAAATGTGTGCACCCCGTGTACTTCAGCATCTGCCTCCTCTCTCTGAGGCTCGAAATTGCTTTGATCCACAACGGACCGATCTTCCTCTGCCACGTGGTGGTTAACAGGTTTTGCAGAGCGTGCAGCTCATTTGCAAGCATATTGAAGGTGCCTCATTGTTCCACAGCTCTTGCAACCATACCCTTTGAAGCGGCATGAATAGGCTGAATAGAAGCCTCCACAACACCAACAAGGTGTGAATTGCCTTGCATTCATCCTTTGTTGGGGACTCTGTCATCTGGGTCACCTGAGGCCTGCTGGCAGTTGCAGACTCGTGGGTTCTGCCCTGTACGTTTCTGCTCGCAAACACAATTACAGTTAATTTATGAACATTGCTAGCACTTGTGTGCTGAGAGATTTGTTTGATATTATCACTGGTGGACATAAACGCCTGTGCTATCGCAATGGCCTTACTGAGGGTCGGTGTCTCGGCAGTCAAAAGTTTTTGTAGGATGGTCTCGTGGCCAATGCCCAGTACAAAAAAGTCTCTGAGCATTTGCTCCAGGTAGCCATCAAACTCACATTGTCCTGCAAGTCGCCTTAGCTTATCGACGTAGCTCGCCACTTCCTGACCTTCAGATCGCTGGCACGTGTAGAACCGATACCTCGCCATCAGCACGCTCTCCCTCGGGTTAAGATGCTCCCGAACCAGTGTACACAGCTCCTCATACGACTTATCTGTGGGTTTCACCAGAGCCAGAAGATTCTTCATGAGGCTGTAGGTCGGTGCCCCGCAGATTGTGAGGAGGACCGCTCTCCTTTTTGCAGCGCTTCCTTCTCCGTCCAGCTCGTTGGCTACAAAGTACTGGTCTAGCCGTTCGACATAGACTTCCCAGTCCTCACCCTCCGAGAACTTCTCCAGGATGCCCACAGTTTGCTGCATCTTTGCATTGGATTCGTATTCTCGTCGCCAGTTATTGTGTTCCTAACACAGATGAGGCTGCACACAGGGAGGTTAAAGTAACAGTGACCTCAGTCTTTAATAAGACACTCCAGAGTGAGGAACAGGCCTTAGGGGCTGGCTTATATACAGTGCTCCCAAGGGATGCTGGGATCCCTTGGGACTTCAGGGGATGAGCTCTCTGGTGGCGGAACATGGGAGTGCATGGTTTACAGATACACAACGGGGGTGTTACATTTACAGCCTTCCAATCTGCTGGGACCTTCCCAGAATCCAGGGAATTTTGGTAAATTACAACCAATGTATCCACTAACCCTGCCGCTACTTCTCTCGACGAAGATGACTTGCTTCCACAACAAAAAGGTTAAGTTCGTGGATGTTTCAATGAGGGACCCAATGTTCCAGTCCTGAACTCCAATTGAGGGGATGGAAGATGCCTGTGCATGGATTATTTTTAACGTGTGGTGACTGTTGCACATCAGCCACCTCAAGGGCTTGACAGAGCTTGGACTTTATCCAGTGGTAAGGGTAAACCAGGATGACTGGAAACCTGCTCTGCTGCACGTACCTAGTGCGAATACATATCGCAGTGTGGGCTGGCCCTGGCTGCCCCTGGGCCCTCGGCTCTTCTGGGCCCCGCGCCCTCATTCGCCGCACCTCCGCCACGATGTCTTGCCGCTCATCCGCTCTGACCTTCCCGCTCCTCCGCTGTGCCTGGGCCCCGCCGATGCTCCTCCCCATGCTCTAACCGGCGACCTGGGCCTTGATGACGTCACCCAGTCACCTACCTCGAAGTCGTCGCACACTTGGGGCGACTTGCGCTGGAAGTTGTAGTGGTTTGCTCCAGCTCGTATACTCCCGACCTGTGGTGGTGCCCTCTCGCAGGTTGGGGTGGCCCACCATGTTCCAGGGGCCTGCGTTCCAGCTCTTTATACTCCCGACCTGCGATGGTGTCCTCTCACAGGTCGGGGTGGCCCACGATGAAAGGATCGAGTGCTTGGGACTGGCATGCTGAGGTCCTGCATGCTGAGTGTCACTGCTGAGCTGTAAGCAGATATAGACTTTAATGGACCTGCTTTGAAATGGAAGCTAGCACAGCTAGTACTGTACTAAAAGTCACTTGACTTTTAGTACATCATAAATTAAGGTAGTTTGGGGAAAATTCAAGAGCGATATCATGAGGCAACGATTTGGCATTGTATCCTGCCCTTGATAACGTGGCAACAGAAGTAACATCAACAGTAGGACCTCAGTTACTCAGATCATAGAAACCTCCCACCAATGCCTCAGCTAGAGGAACAGTAGTGCACATAGTAGTGCACATAGACCAGTGATGTTTCTGACCAAGTTCACCCAAAATGATAGACATTAGGTAGCAATAAGACCAAAATTCCTGCCCTCTCACAGAGACGTTCATGACACACAAGGAGAAACACTCCGCCAAAACACATAGCTTACAAGCACTAAATCACTTTATAAATTGAATTCACTTTTAATCTATCTTGAAATTTATGGATCTTTCATTGTGGAGAAGAACATCAGTTGTCCAAAAAGCAATCAACCTGTATTCTGAGATGTCTCCTATCGGTGCCGAGAAGGATTCTGTGACATTGAAGTTGAGATGACTTTTCGGTGCCATTAAAAGTGCATTGAGATGGTTGTCCCTACAATGGCACACCTGACTCACAGCCTCTCTGAGCCATCTTATGCACTGTTCCTCCACCATGCCTACACAGTTCATAAAATCATATAAATTTACGGCACAGAAGGAGGTCATTGAGCCCATTGTGTCTGTGCCGTTTGAAAAAAAGCTATTCAGCCTAATTCCACTTTCCAGCTCTTGGTCTGTAGCCCTGTAGGTTACAGCACTTCAAGTGCATATCCAAGTAGTTGTTAAATGTGATGAGGGTTTCTGCCTCTACCACCCTTTCAGGTAGTGAGTTCCAGACCCCCAACTATCTGGGTGAAAATGTTTCTCCTCAACTCCCCTCTAATCCTTCTACCAATTACTTTAAATGACCCCTGGTTCTTAACCTCTCTGCTAAGAAAAGTATGTCCTTCCTATCCACTCTATCTCATCCTTTCATAATTTTATATAGCTCAATTAAATCTCCCCTCAGATTCCTCTGTTCCAAGGAAAATAATCCCAGCCTATCCAGTCTTTCCTCATAGCTAAAATTCTCCAGTCCTGGCAACATCCTTGTAATTCTCCTCTGTATCCTCTCTAGTGCAATCACGCTTTCCTGTAGTGTGACCAGGACTGTACACAGTACTCTAGCTGTTGCCTATATAGTGTTTTTTACAGTTCTAGCATAATCTTCCTGCTCTTATATGCTATGCCTCGGCTAATAAAGGAAAGTATCCCGTATGCCTTAACCACCTTATCTACCTGACCTGCTACCTTCAGGGATCTGTGGACATGCACTCCAAGGTCCCTTTGTTCCTCTACACCTCTCACTTTAATACCATTTATTGTGTATTCCCTTGCCTTTTTAGCCCTCCTCAAATGCATTACCTCACATTTCTCCGCATTGAATTAGATTTGCCACTTTTCTGCCCACCTGACCAGTCCATTGATATCTTTCTTCAGTCTACAGCTTTATTCCTCACTATCAACCACATGGACATTTTTTGTATCATCTGCAAACTTCTTAATCATGCCCTCTACATTGAAGTCTAATTCATTGATATATACCACGAAAAGCAAGGGACTTAGTACTGACCCCTGCGGAACTCCACTGGAAACAGCCTTCCAGACACAAAAATCACCCATTGATCATTACCCTTTGCTTCCTGCCACTGAGCCAATTTTGTATCCAACTTGCCACCTTCCCTTGGATCCCATGGGCTTTTACTTTTCTGACCAATCTGTTATGTGGGACCTTGTCAAAAGCCTTGCTAAAATCCATGTAGATTACATCAAATGCTCTACCCTCATCGACCCTCCTCAAATAATTCAATCAAAATAGTCAGACACAACCTTCCCTCAACAAATCCATGCTGACTGTCTTTGATAAATCCGTGCCTTTCTAAATGATGATTAATATTGTCCCTCTTAATTTTTTTAGACTTAGACTGACTGGCCTGTAATTACTCAGTCTATTGCTTACTCCCTTTTTAAACAACGGTACAACGTTAGCAGTCCTCCAGTTCCCTGGCACCACACCGGTAACCAGAGAGGATTGGAAAATGATGATCAGAGCCTCCACTATTTCCTCCCTTTCTTCTCTTAACAGCTTGGGAGACATTTCATCTAGGTCTGGAGATTCATCTACTTTCAAAGATGGTAAACCTCTTAATATTTCCTCTCGCACTGTGTTTATCCCATCCAATATTTCACACTCCTTAACTATGATATGTGCATCATCCCCCTCTTTTGTTAAGACAGATGCAAGGTATTCATTAAGACACATGTCTATCGCCTCCATATACAGGTTATCGTTTTGATCTCTAATAGGACCAACTCTTTCCTTAGTTATTCTTTTGCTCTTTATGTATTTATAAATCATCTTTGGGCTTCTCTTGATTTTACTTGCCAATATTTTTTCTTGCTTTCCTAATTTCCTTTTTAATTTCACCCTGCATTTTTATACTCCTCTCGGCTTTCTGCAGTATTAAGCAGTCGGTATCTGACAAGCAAACAGAAAGGACTAGATTTTCCTGGGACCATCAGAGACATATTTGGACAGGAATTCCACCCACCTGCATCATCCCACCAATGCCTGACTGCATTTTCCTTGGGAGGGCCTTATTTAGTATACATTGCAGATTTAGAGCAGAAGTTGTACTCCTGACTGGTTGTCTGTCACTGGAAGGGAGAGAGTGAAGTCTGGTTTGGCTGCAGCAGTTAAAAGGCTGCTACAACGTGAAGGACCAGAAGTCTAACAGTTGGATGAGAAGAGAAAAAGAGAGCTGGTCCTGGACCTGACATCATATTTGGAATGGCAGAAGGAGAAGCAACATTTGGAGGGTCTGCAATGGCCAAAGTCCCAAGATTTTCAGACATCCTGTTGGCTAAGATAAGGGCAAGAAGACAAAAGCACTTCAGTACACAGTGAATAAAGCCGCAGACAGATAAGATCCAGGCTGTGTGGTAGTCAGTGCAAACTCAGCCATCCCATGAATGGCAATTCAATGCTGTATATGTTTTAATGATCTCACCAGATTGGTCAAGGTAAGTGAAGACACAAGTGCTCATGCAGACACAGGCATAATGCCAGAAGCACGACTCACCTCCACATCATCCATGGCCACATAGTGTATAAGAAATGGTGAGTGAGACAGTTATTGAACACAACATACCCTCACAGCTCTCTGATGGCCACATCTCTTGTCCTACCATTCCAGTCCAGTGTGCCACATCACATTTCAGCCAACATCACTAAAACAGATTATCTGTTGCTGTTGTGAGACCTATCTGTGTGAAAATTGGCTGCGATGTTTCCTACATTACAATAGTGACTACACTTCAAAAGTAGTTAACTGTGCTTTGGAATGTCCTCATCATCATCATAGGCAGTCCCTCGGAATCGAGGAAGACTTGCTTCCACTCATAAAATAAGTCCTTAGGTGGCTGAACAGTCCAACACGAGAGCTACAGTCCCTGTCACAGGTGGGACAGATAGTTGTTGAGGGAAAGGGTGGGTTGGACAAGCTTGCCGCACGCTCTTTCCGCTGCCTGCGCTTGATTTCTGCATGCTCTCGGAGATGAGAGTTCATGTCCTAAGGTCATGAACAGCGCTATATAAATGCAAATTATTTTCTTTTCCAGCAGTATTTGAGTGAAAAGTCCATTGTTTTCACCTGATAGCATTATAACAAGGGAATGTGTATAGACACCTGGGTGAAATAAAATTGGCAATTAATCAGCAGTATTTCTAAATCTATTTGTTCTTTGCAAAGGAGAAGCATGCAGACAACCAAAGGCTAAGGAGTGCCATGGGCGGAGGAACGGCAATCAGCAGGCACCTGAGTAGACATGATGAGGCAGCTCCATAACCCCTTTGGAAAACACACTGGTGAGGCATTAGGCAATGGAATAGTTAGAGGAGAGCTATCAGGTTCAAGGTGGTAATGGGTTGGATTGCTTACAATACTGTGAATGTTTATAGTCTTCAAACATTCTTTGGTCCATTGATTTCAATGGAAATGAAAACAGCGCAGTTTTTATAAGAAGTGGCCAATTTGCAACACCAATTTTATGCCCAGGTGGCAAATTTTAAATCTACCAGTTCCTGCTGCTCTTGATTCCAATGCTGGTTTCCACCACTCCCGCCCTCTCTAATATCGCCTTCCAATCTTTGCTTTTACTTGACTCTGCGAGTTGAGTTCAGTGTTTGCTGCTTTAAAAGCACTGAACTTCATTGGTTCTCCCACCTCACAAGTCGTAATAACCCTCATTTTTAATTTTTGGAACTGTTCTCTTTATCTCCAAAACTCCTTGGAAAATAAGTGTCTAAATGGGAAAGAGGAACAGAAGGATCTGTGTACAGATACACAGATCAATAAAAGTTGCAACACAGGTTAATAAGGCCGTACAAAAGCAAAGCACTCGGCTTCATTTCTAGAGAGATAGCTCTCTTCCTCAGGCGGCTGAAGGCTGCGCTGGCGCACAGGAGGCGGTGTTGAACTGCGTTGTCGATGTCTGCCCTTGCTGATAATAGGCTCCCAAGGTATGGAAAGTGGTCCACGTTTTCCAGGGCCCACCATAGATCTAGATGACTGAGGGGCAGTGCTGTGTGGCGGGGTCAAGTTGTTGGAGGACCTTTGTCTTATGGATGTTTAGTGTAAGGCCCATGCTTTTGTACGCCTCGGTGAAGATGTTGACTATGGCTCTACAGGGCTGTAGTGATACCTGCCCTCCTGTATGTCTCAGAGACGTGGATCATATAGAGTAGACACCTCAAATCGCTGGAGAAATACCACCAATTATGTGATCTGCAAGATCCTGCAAATCCCCTGGGAGGATAGACCAATGTCAGTGTTCTCGATCAGGCCAACATCCCCAGCATTAAAGCACTGACCACACTCGACCAGCTCCGTTGGGCGGGCTACATTGTCTGCATGCCCGACACAAAACGCTCTGCGGAGCTTCGACACGGCAAGCGAGCCCCAGGTGGGCAGAGGAAATGTTTCAAGGACACCCTTAAAGCCTCCTTGATAAAGTGCAACATCCCCACCGACACCTGGGAGTCCCTGGCCAAAGACCACCCTAAGTGGAGGAAGAGCATCCGGGAGGGCGCTGAGCATCTTGAGTCTCGTCTCCGAGAGCATGCAGAAAACAAGCGCAGGCAGCGGAAGGAGCGTGCGGCAAACCTGACTCCCCACCCACCCTTTCCTTCCATGACTGTCTGTCCCACCTGTGACAGCGACTGTAATTTCCATATTGGACTATACAGTCACCTGAGAACTCATTTTTAGAGTGGATGCAAGTCCACTCTAAAATGGGACTGCCTATGATGATGATGATGATGAGTGCTATCAGCATAGACAAAGAGTTCACCTGAAAACCAATACCTGTGATATCCCAAGCTTTGTATTTCAAGTTCCTCATCCAACCAGCTGAGATGCCAGACTGAAATGACAGTTAAAGCCTTCAAAGAAACCTTCCTTTATAAATGTACATGGCGTTTCTTGCGATCCACACTCCGCTCTGTCCCATGCACTCTCTCACCCTCTCTCTTCAGCAGCACCGAATCACTCTATCTCAAAGCTGTATTAGTGTTTAATTCAATGCCACTTCTCTTCCAGGAAAGACTACATTAAAAAAGTTCTCTTCTCTCCAACAGGATTTCCATTTGTCTCTTTTATCTTGTTCACCTTTCTTTCCGTTTCCCTTCTCATGTTTGATCGGTATCTATCAAAACTCACTTTCACAGCCACATCTCTTTCCTCAGCAACTGTCTTTGGCTCTCACTTATTCTACATGGATTCCAATTGAAATTCCACCCTCTGTTTCGAATCCACCCATGATTACAGATTTCTGCATAATATGCAGTGTTCCTTGACCCACTGCTCTTGCCGCTTCCTGAAATCCATGTTCAATACCATGCGTCGCCACATACACGCTCTCGACCTTTCTCTTCAGCATCACCAACTCGCTTTATCTCAAAGCTGTCCTGGTCCTTCGTTCCATTTTGGCCTTCGCCTCATCTGACACTTTTACAAAACACTCTTTTTTCTTCGTTTCAAGTGTCAAGGACCACAAGCTTCAACAACTCTTGGATACCAACGCCCCTTCTTCATCTTTACTTTCCTCTGACCCAATCCTTTCTTCCAATCTCACACTTTCCAGTGTTTTCACTATCCTCTCTAATCTGCTCCTCTGTAATCCCGAAAGATCAGTCCTCAGCAAAGGCCTCAGCCTCATTTCCTTACGCCCCCACCTCAATGAATTTTGAGCTAGGCACGATGTTAAACTCTTCTTCCGTCACCTTCGACCCCGTGTCCACTTCTTTGGCCAGGAATCCCCCCACTGTCCCTTTCTCCCGTCTTCAGAATTCTTGTTCCACTTAAGTCCCTCCCTCTGGCTTCTTACTCTCTCTAGATCTTTTCATTGCAAACTGCCGACGTGACATCGGCCGTCTCAATTTCTCTGCTCCCCTCACTTACTCCAACCAACTCCCTTGGAACTTGCAGCACTCCGATCTCTCAGGTCCAACCCTGACATTGTCATTAAACCTGATGACAAGGATGGTGCTCTCATTGTTTGGCAAACCGGCATCTAGCTTGCGGAGGCTGAAAGCCATCTTTCTGACACCTCCTCCTACCTCCCCATGGACCATAACCCAAAACTGTCACTGATCTCATCTCCTCTGGAGATCTTCCCTCCACGGCCTACAACCTTATAGTCCCCCAACCCCGCACAGTCCACTTCTACCTACAACCAGGATTGCACTAGGAGACCCATTGTTTCAGCCTGTTCTTGCCCCACAGAACGATTTCTTCCTATTTGAACTATTTTTTCTCCCCTTGTCCGGTCTCTTACTACCTTTATCCGCAACTCTTCCGACACCCTCCACACTATAACAGTTTCCAGTTTCCTGTCCCTAACCATCTCCTTTTTACTATTGACGTCCAATCCCTCTACACCTCCACCCCCCACCAGGACGGCCTGAGGGTCCTCCATTTTTTCCTGAACGGAGGCCCAACTAGTCCACATCCACCACCTGGCTGAACTTGTTATCACCTTGAACAACTTCTCCTTTGACTCCACTCACTTCCTCCAAATAAAAGGTATTGCTATGGGAACTCGTATGAGTCCTAGCTATTCCTGCCTTTCGTAGGATATGTGGAACATTCTTTGTTCCTACTCAGGTTCCCTCGCTCACCTCATTTTCTGTTACATCTCTAACTTTTTCCGGTTCTGACGAAAGATCATCAACCTGAACCGTTAACTGTGTTTCTCTCTCCAAAGATACTGAGTATTTCCAGCATCTTATGTTTTTACTTTCTTTATAGATGACTGCAACCCTTGTCCATTACCTGAAATCCCCACTCTCAGAAATACTTAGAGCTGTGACCCTATTGCAGAAACCATTACAGTTGGAGCAGTTTGAAATATCCCCCTATTTTGCTGCCTCTAAGTATCATCATCATCATCATAGGCAGTCCCTCAAAGTCGAGGATGATTTGCTTCCACTCTAAAAGTGAGTTCTCAGGTGACTGAGGAGTCCAATGTGGGACCTACAGTCTCTGTCACAGGTGCGGCAGACATTGGTTGAAGGAAAGGGTGGGTGGGAAACCTGAGTTGACGCACGCTCCTTCCACTAGATATGTTTGTTCTCGGCAATGGGACTCGAGGTGCTCAGCGCCCTCCCGGATGCTCTTCCTCCATTTTGGGCGGTTGTGGGCCAGGGATTCCCAGGAGTCGGTGGGGAAATTGCACTTTATCAAGGAGGCTTTGAGGGTGTCCTTGAAGCATTTCCTCTGCCCACCTGGGGCTCGCTTGCCATATCGAAGCTCCGTGTAGAGCACTTGCTTTGGGAGTCTCGTGACAGGTATGCAGACAATGTGGCCCGCCCAATGGAGCTGATCGAGTGTGGTCAATGCTTTCATGCTGGGGATGTTGGCCTGAGCGAGAACACTGACGTTGGTGCGTCTATCCTGCCAATAGGAGGATCTTGCAGAGGCAGCGCTGGTCGTACTTCTCCAACGTTTTGAGGTGTCTGCTTTATATAGTCCACGTCTCTGAGCCATATAGGAGGGCGGGTATTACTATAGCCCTGTAGACCATAAGTATCACTGAGTTATTGACTCCAATCATCATGTCCATCAGTACTCCGTCCATTCTACATTGAAGTTCAGCAATCTGTAGAGTAGCACCCAACAGGGTCAGTTTTCCTTGTGCCTGTGCTGCGGAGCACCAGAATTGCATTGTGCCTGTTGTCCCGATCTCCTGTTGGAGCTAATTTTAATATTGCAGGCGTTCTTTGGGCAGGTGCCGCTTGTTATGATTGACTACTGAAGTGGACAAATATGAAATTGGAGTGCCAACTGCAGGCCTTAAAGGCCTTTGGCAGCTTATAGCTTCTTTAGGATAGCCTGTGGAAAAGTTGCTATAGCCCGAACAAAGTGCATCATTTGGAAAGCCTGCAACTTCTCCACAAGAATCCTGGAGTGTTTCTGAGAAGTTTTTTTGTGTTTGCAGATATGAAGTGAAAGTGCAAAGGAAGAATAACTAATGGCTGATACGGTGACAGACAGGAGAACAGGTTACATAAGGGTACCCGGCTTTGATGATGAAGCATTTGAGCAATTACTGCAGGAAGTGGAGCTAAGGTGGGAATACCCTGTTTCCCTACATTACAACAGTGACTATACTTCAGAAGTACTTAATTGGCTTTAATGCGCTTTGGGATGTCCTGAGGTCATGAAAGGTGCTATATAACTGCAAGTCTTTCCTTTTCCCCGCCATGGGTAGAAGGTTCTCAACGCTATGGACAGAAGCTTCTCAAGACTCTGGCCAACAGCAGGGCAAAAGATGGCTGAGGCTATGAACATGAACAGCACAGTCCACAGAACTTGGATACAGTGCATGAAGAAATCTAACCACCTTACCAGCAGGGGAAAAGTAAGTGTAACACATTACAAAGGTTTGTGGGGCCCCAGAAACAAACTAGTCTACCCCCTCCCACAATGTAATGTCCTCCGCTGATAGCCATCAGAGAGGCCGAAATTGCACATCGCCCTGTTTGAGGGCGGTAACCTCTGCGAGGCGGGGCATTCTGTGCCCGGCGCAGAGGTCCCGTTCCGCAACCTAAATTGGACCGCCCCCGAGAGGAAGTGGAGTGCAATGACAGGCCTCTTGGGGGCTGGCTCTGGGGCGCTAAGCACGCGTAAGTCGGAGCGCTACGCGGCCTCTCTGCATAGTGCTCACACGATCACAGGGCCCTCCCCTTCTGTTAAAGGGGTGGGCATGCTGCGAGCTTTGCATGGGTTTCAGGGGCCTCCACTAGGCCACCGAAGATGTGGGGTGCCATGACCGCAGCCTGGCACCAAAGCAAAGTGCCAGGCTGCACCATCACAGCACGGATCCCGCGAAAAATTACTCGGAGGCTGGACTGGTAAGTCAGAGGACAACACAAAATGGCACCGCGCACCTCCCCTTTAAGCTTCGCCCCACGAGTGGAGTGTGGTCCGGTTCGTGACCCGCGAGGCTGGCGTTGACATCGCCCGTGGTGGCCTCACGAGGCGTTGGCCAATTTTTGCCGCAGGGCGAAAATGGGTCGTGCGGGGCGAAAACAGGGCACTACGCACAGTGATGACATCATTGCCAGAAGCGCAGCAGCCCGGGGCTACCAGCAGGAGCAGGTCTACCGGTTTTGTGCCTCCACTAACTCCCGCATAATTTCGCCTCCCCCCCGGAGGTGCTAATGGCAGTCACAAACCATGCAAATTTGTCCCCTAGAGTCTCTTAACCCCTTAAGACCAAGGCTATATCCCTGGTAATTTTCTCCAAATACTTGAAAGGATCCCATGCAGCAGTATCTGCAAGTGCACATGGAATGGGACTCAGCTCATATCAGGCACAATACACAGCAGTAAGTAATAAAAGTTTCCTTATGTTTCTGCAGGAGAAGGTGACATTGAACAGGAGTAAATAGCAGCCAACAGAGAAAGAGCAGATACTCTTCATGAAGTCTCCCAGTTTGAGGAACTGTCAATTGAACTACAGAGCAGGAACTTGATAGAAGAGGCAGAAGATGTTGTGGCGGTGGGACTTGCCCAAAGTCATGGCTCATTGTTCCTTGCTCTTCCCTTCCCTCCAATTATAATGTTATCCTCAAACAACTTCCACACTCACAACATCCCTTGGAAGATGAAAGTTATAAACTAGGTGAATACTTTTTGGAAAAGAGGTTGGAAGTTCATGATTTTATTATTTTCCCTTGTTATGTCTTTCAAAAAATGGATACTTTCAAGCATGTTAGATACTGCAGCCCTTGGATGATGGGCTTTCACAATATTGCACATGTGTGGGGTCCTGCTATACAGATCTGAAAGCATGAAAGCATCCTTGGGGCAGGTGGCAACTCCTGGGCGATCTGCTGTGCAGCCCCTCACAAACAGAGGTCTTATGCCAATCTTAGGTTCTCTCGTGAATGCTCAGAATGCTACACTGTCATCTCCTCCACAAACAGGAAGAAAATACCCAGGAAAATTCTTCTCTGACCACCTCAGGCAATCAAAACCAGTCCAGGAGATCACATGCACCAAGTGTTACCGATAAAGACACTTGCCTTCTATATGATTCACATTAAATGAATTACATTGTGCAGTTACTTTTGTTATGGGTAAACAAGAGATATCTTCACGATAATTTTGAGCAACTGAGCCAATGTTAGCAACCAGAATAATTTGATACAATTATTAGAGGACAGAGCAACTCAGGGTTTTAACATACTGAGCCATGGACCAGCAGCATAATGTAAATGAATTCCTGCAAGTTGGGGTCACGTCTCTGCAGTAACTTAATTTGTGTTTCATGAGGGTTTTTAGTTGAAAATAATAAGGGTTAAAACACATACCAAACTGAGAAGTTTTGTGTTGTCAAACTCAACATTGGGTGAGTGAGTGGGAAGGGCAATTTTCCAAATGTTTGTAAATTCTGAGTAGAATTTCCACCCGGCAGAAAGCTGCAGCATAGTCTGGATACAACCTTAATGGAAAAGCAACTGACCTTTACCCCCTCATTTGGTGAGCAGCTCAGCAAGTGCTGAAATTAATGAGCCTTTAGAATCATAGGGAATGAAATTGACCCTTTATATAGCCCCGTTAACACCTCCGTGGGGTACTAACGGGCACAAGGCAGTTTTTGCCCGGGGGAGGGGGCACGACTGCTTCCCGGGAAACTGCCCCGGAAGTTTAGGAGTCGTTGCCTCGGCGGTTAGCGCGCCAGGCCGCCATGCAACCGGCGATGACGTCACCATCGTGCATAGCAAGCCCTCCCCGGCCCATGCCGACTCCTCTCATAAATTCGATGGGAAGTGGCAAAGGAATTAATTTATGCCTTTCAGCTTGGCAATATATATAATATAGATATATAGATATATCTTGTGATTGGAAAGTGAGGTGCGAGGAAATTAAAAAAGTTATTTTGATAGTGGCCCCAATTTGGTATTACTGTAAATTAGTATATTTTGCAGTTAATTCAACTACTGCACGATGTCTAAATGCCAACTAAACCAATTATCAAGGGCTAAAGTAAGCCAATCTACAACTTTTCACATCAAAAACTAATGTAATCCAGTTGTGCAATGTCACAATGGAAGTAGAGTTAAATATAGCTTCCATAAATTGATTGTGTTTTGTCACATCACCACTTAGCAACAAAGTATCATTGAGTAGTGTGTTTGGGGGCAAGTTTAACCCTACTCATTCAGCAGAAACCTTGCGGGAGGGCAGTTAAATCGCCCTGGCTCTCACTTGTCCAAAAGCCACCATGATTGCAACATCTGTAATTTTAACTTGCTCCCCTGAGCAGGCAGCAAAGACAAATGCCCAGAGCCAACAAGGTATTTCTTTACATATGCATGTTGCGGCCCAATGTCATCATTGAGATCTGACTGTAATTTTAACTCAGGCCTGAGTGGGGAATCCACCTGGAGTTAAAATCAGGACCACAAGCAGCTACCATACAATAGTAAGCAGAGAACAAAGGGAAAAGAAATGTGATGGCTGAAGTATTATTCTTTCAGAAGAATTAATATTGCAGTGATTATATGTCATTATCAAACAACAACAACAACAACTTGTATTTATATAGTGCCTTTAGCGTAGTAAAACGTCCCAAGACGTTTCACAGGAGTATTATAAGGCAACATTTTTGACACTGAGCCACATAAGGTCAAATTAGGGCAGGTTAACAAAAGCCTGGTCAAGGTTTTAAGAAGGGTCTTAAAGGAGGAAAGAGAGGTAGAGAGGGTGAGAGGTTTAGGCAGGGAATTCCAGAGCTTAGGGCCTAGGCAACAGAAGGCACGACCACCGATGGTTGAGCGATTATAATCAAGGATGCTCAAGAGGGCAGATTTAGAGGAGCGCAGATATCTCAGGGGTTGTGGGGCTGGAGGAGATTACAGAGATAGGGAGGGGCGAGATCATGAAGGGATTTGAAAACAAGGATGAGAATTTTAAATTTGAGGCGTTGCTTAACCGGGAGCCAATGTAGATCAGCGAGCACAGGGGTGATGGGTGAACGGGACCTAGTGCAAGTTAGGACAAGTGCAGCTGAGTTTTGGATGACCTCAAGTTTATGTAGGGTAGAACGTGGGAGGCCAGTCAGGAGTGCATTGGAATATTCATGTCTAAAGGTAACAAAGGCACAGATGAGGGTTTCAGCAGCTGATGAGCAGAGGCAAGGGTGGAGACGGGCAATGTTATGGAGGTGGAAATAGATGGTCTTAGTTATGCCACGGATATGTGGTCGGAAGCTCATTTTAGGGTCAAATATGACATTAAGATTGCGAACAGTGTGGTTCAGCCTCAGAGAGATGTTAGGGGGAGGGATGGAGTCAGTGGCTAGTTTGTGGCGGGGACTGAAAACAATAGCTTCAGTCTTCCCAATATTTAATTGGAGAAAATTTTGGCTCATCCAAAACTGGATGTCGGACAAGCAGTCTGACAATTTAGAGACTGTGGAGGGATCGAGGGAAGTGGGATGAGGTAGAGCTGGTTGTCATCAGCGTACATGTGGAAACTGTTTTCGGATGATGTCACCAAGGGGCAGCATGTAGATGAGGAATAGGAGGGGGCTATGGATAGATCCTTGGGGGACACCAGAGATAATGATATCAGTGAAATTGATAAGTAGGTGTCCATGCATATGCAAAAGGAATGGTATGTATCTTACATAATTTGCTAAGCTGCTGTGTGCCACTATTTTCTAGGCTCTGAAATTCCCTTCCTAAGCCTCTTCACCTCTCTATCTCTCCTCCTTTAAGACACTCCTTAAAACCTATCTCTTTGACCAAGCTTTTGGTCACCTGTCCTAACATCTTATGTAGCTTGGTGTCAAATTTTGTTTGATAACATTCCTGTAGTAAGTAGAGAGCTCTATTGCTGTCGTAGCCAAAGAATCTGATAAAATCTATACACTATTGTCAAAAAAAATTAACCCAGCATCCCACTGCCTTTTTCTGTCTGCCTTGTTTGCCTTGGGATATTTTACTATGTTGAGGGCGCTATCTAAGTTGTTGTTGAAGACTGAACATATGCCTTAATTATTAAGGATGCTGAGCTAACCTGTCAATGGGCTAGAACCTCCACTTTTGTGCTATCGCCCAAAAATGGGCATTATTTCCAGTGTGGGCTTTAAAAAAGGGTTTTCAGATCACCGGTTTCTCAGCCATTCTCAAAACACCTAGTTTACATTTTTGAAAATGGGCGTTACCGCGAGCGATATCAAATGGGCCGTAGCATTAACATTTTTTGACCTTCTACCGTAAAGTGTGGCCGTCCTTAGCAACGGCATGGCAATGCTCAATTCCTGCGATTCTGGAGGTCAAGGGTCACCATGACATGCACAGAAGAGGAGGCAGAGAGAGAGGGAACTCAGAGGGACTGAAGGCGTGGCTGGGTGTGGTGTGGCTGCTTTGGGAGGAAAGAGGGAGACTTTAGAGCTTCACAACAAGTAGGCAAACAAAAATTAGCCACATATTTGATCAAATTTGCCCTATAATGGAGAGAGAGGAGGGGGCATCTCAGCACACTGTGGAGACTGACGCTGGAGAGAGCAGTGAAGTGGGAGAGGAGCACATTGGAGGCCACAAAAGAGCCAGGAGGTTCTCGGACGAGGAAAATGCCTACCTCCTGCAGGAGATCGAGTTACGCTGGGGTGATTTTACACAGGGAGGGTGTAGGAAGTCCACCCCAAAGACATACCAGAGGATATGGACCAAGATAGCAGAGGTGATCTCGTCGGTGACCAATGAGGTGCTTGAGGGCAACCAATGCCACAAACAATGGAACGACCTTGTGGGATCCGCAAGAGTAATTATTACATTGATTTACATGTACTTATGTATTTATATAATTTGGTTTGTAACAGTCATGAGTGACTATCAGCAGATGTGAGGTCTTGCACTTTTACCGGGAATGTTTTCATGAATGCGGTCACGGTATACGTCTTTAGGTAAAGAATGAAAATAATCATAATAATCATGATTACATCTGTCGGTTATGTGTTGTATCAGTGTCTGTGACAGTACCTAGCAATGATATCACGCAATGATCTCATGCCACGTCGTCCTGTCACCTTTTACTGAAGAAGCTATCGACGATGAGGTTTGTGCAGAGGCGAACGGGTGGGGGGCCACCAGTCCCCAGCGACATAACTGAGATGGAGGAGCGGGTGCTCGCACTCATGGGGAAGCACCCCCGGACAGCCACGAACACATCTGCAGACCTTGAAGTGATGCCACGTGAGTAAAGCTTACACCACTGCGTCATGTAAATTCTATAGATGCCACACCAATCATATATGATAGATGATTTCTAAAAGTTTCATAGAAATAATGCAGGCCTAATGAAAATCATTGCAATGCACAATGTGTTGATGGTCATGAAATGTGATGTCTGCGATGATTTTGAGAGCGGTAGTGTTTTTGGCGTGCATATGCTGTGTGTAGCGCTGGACTCACCTTGTCACCCTAGCACCTCCTTCTCCTCTAATAACCTCATTTGTGTTTTGCAGCTCAGCCAGCAGCGCGGCCCGAGGCAAAACCACAGAGGCCAGAAGGTGGGGTCGTGGGGCAGGAGTCGGCAGACGATCCTACTACATCTGGTGCTGAGGAGCTCCGATTCTTGCCCGTCAATCTGCTGGGTCTGTTCTCGATGGATGAGAGCGCGGACTTCGAAGAACCTACATCACCACACTGCAGAAGCCATCCCACCCAAGGCCATCTAGTGGTCCTCTGGTCATTCCCGTCTCCACTCTGGAGGTACCGGCCCCAAGCACTTCTCCACAGGGCACTCCATTTGTCCCCAGGATGGCACCGACCCCGTGGAGGCCGCGTGGATGCAGCAGGTCTGTTCCATGAGCGCCATATGACAGTGGAGAGATGGTACAGTTGTCCAGGAGGACTGTAGACATTGGTGACCAGCTCACTGAAGCATTGGGGGGCATATCCCAACAGCTGGTCACCATGACCAAGTACATTCCACGCATGGCGGAGTCCCTGGATGCAATAGCCAGGAACACTGCTGCCACAGGCCTCCCAGTGGTCCCCGAGCATGGCACTCCACCCCTAGGTTCTGCACCACCACTGTGAACGACAGATGAGAGCAAGGACCAAGATCCTGCTTCTGCATCAGAGAATGTTGCCCCCTCGGCATCCCCCGCTCCCGTACCCGTGCAACCACCGCATCTGCCTTCATCCCCCCAATGAGGCACTGCCTGAGGAGCTCCTCAGCCAGGCGCGTGGAATGAGGAGGGGAAGGGGTAGAGGTGGGAAGAAGGAGAGGGGGGAAGGAAAGTGAGGTGCATGTGCGCAGGTGATGACGGTGTTATATCTCCATCTGGGTATATGTAATTTGTTACAATGTGTGGGGGCTGGGGACCACCCTCCTGCTTTGCCTTTGTATTCTGTGTTGCTGGACATGTTGAACATGTGATTTATGTCAATGGTGGAAAAAGTGGGGTGTGGGCAGGAGTTGGGTGTTATTGGCTATGATACTTATGATTTCAGACCAATGTTGGTATTAAACTTTTGTTATTGAACATAACCTTGTTGCGCACTGTCTCAGATAGCTGGACTGTTACACACTGGTGATTCCTTACCATGAAAGGGTTAAATACAACTTAACATCAATCAACGTAAATTTTAATTGGCACCAAGGTGATGGGCACCATTGATGTCTGAGCTGCATACACACAGCACTGTGTCAACATTGTCACTCACATCAGCGCTCTTTCAGGCAAATCTTTCAGATATCAGCTCCTCACGTAAGAGTGGTATTTAACAAATGCCAGCCACATCGCTGGCGTTCGTTTCAGTTAGTTCCACTTTTTGTGGGTGGTTTTTTGAGCGAGCGATATTCTGGGCGATATGTGTGCAAGGTGGTGAAATTGATGATCTCCATGGCCGCTAGTTTGGGTAAATATGCTCTTTACGACAAAAAACAGTGGGTGAGCATTCATATTGAATCTCAGCGTTAATTCCTTGCGGAAAGTAATGCTGGGCGATATTATGGGCGTTGATTTCGCCCATTCTGCTGATTCCGCCCAAAAAAAAGTGGGCAGGCGGTAATATTTTTTCCCGGTATTAAGCACATGGGGAAAATAATGCTCGGCGATAAGTCTCCTAAAAAGCTCATCAGTTTCCATTTTGTGCCAAAGTGGGCGATGTATGTCGTTATACGTCATTTCAGTGGTAAAATGGGCATTAAGTGGGCGTTAAGCATGCAAAAAAAGTGGAGATTCTAGCCCCATGTCTTCCTGAAGTCATTTATAGTTCTCACTGTTTGCCAAACCTCCTACTTTAGTGTCAGCAGAAAATTTGGAGATATTGAACCAGATATATAACTTCCTCAGAAGACAAAAACATTGGGTCATGAGAAACCTTCAACTGTCCTCTTACAGTAACATCTTCAGGGAAGTGTACTTGACACAAATATTTTGCTTGTCTTCATCAGTGACCCTGTAGATGTCATAAAATTGATATTGCTCCCTTTGCCGTTCTCTAAGGACTCAACTGAAAGACAAATGATAAGAAACAGCACAAGCAAACATTGGACAGCAGTTGGACAAATGTTGCTACCTTCAGTGCTGACAAGGCCAAGTCAACAACTCTGTGAAGGAAGATTGGCTGTGATGTTGCTACTCGGTTCAACTCCATCAGCCACATCTACAGGTTAACATCAAGAAAATCAGCTGCAGCAGCACCTCAACTATGTATCCATCCAGAAAGCCTATCCAGAGTACCAGCAATAAAGCGACACACACAATTCCCACCTGCGGAGCTTTTTCCCCATGTTGTCACCTGGAGTCCCATTTGCTGTGTTTGCTACATAGATTTAACCATTACTTGTTGACACAGGATCTTTGGAGTGCACAGCTGGCTATGGGACGTCCACTTGCTACCCAAGTAGACTCTTTTTGTCATCCTGGCATCCTCCAGGGTCAATTTTGTGAGACAATTGACTTTATTAAATCTGTTTCCAGCTGAATCCTCATGTTTTGCCATCTAACATTTAAAAAATAAGCATACACTGATACACACCTATAGTCAAACACATAAAAATTTAACTGACACAGCAAAATCTGAGTCGTGCTAGCTTGTGGTATAGGCACATCCTTGCCAGGAGCAGGGAGGGCCGGTAATGCTCATTTTTGTGAAGCTAGATCCTCTCTCTAATTGCCACATGCTCTGCTCAAGGAAGCTGGCAAGTACTATGATTGACTGGGGAGTGGAGGATGGGTGGGAATCACAAAATCCATCTAGGTGCCAGCTCTTAAAGGGCTACCATTCACCAAAGGCATGGGGCTTTTTATTAACATTATGTGGCGCAGATGTACAGGCACTGTCAGGACAGAGAGTGCTCGGATTTGCTTATTGTGTGCAATGAAGTCATTGAGGAGAATTCCCTCAGTATCAGAGGAATTGTTTCTGCAGGCGCTGCAGCAAAGAACAGTGGCCCTCTTTGAAGCAGCAGGCCACCTTCCTGTGTGGGTGAGGGTAGCACAGCAAGTTATTGCTCTATACCAGGATGTTGGACTTGGGAGCGAGTGCAATAAGAAGTTCACTGACATCAAAGAAATGGCAGACAAATTGAACAAGTACTTTGGTTCGGTATTCACTGAGGAGGACACAAACAATCTTCCGGATATAAAAGGGGTCAGAGGATTTAATAAGAAGGAGGAACTGAGGGAAATCCTTATTAGTCGGGAAATTGTGTTGGGGAAATTGATGGGATTGAAGGCCGATAAATCCCAGGGCCTGATAGTCTGCATCCCAGATTAATTAAGGAAGTGGCCTTGGAAATAGCAGATGCATTGACAGTCATTTTCCAACATTCCATAGACTCTGGATCAGTTCCTATGGAGTGGAGGGTAGCCAATGTAACCCCACTTTTTAAAAAAGGAGGGAGAGAGAAAACAGGGAATTATAGACCGGTCAGCCTGACATCGGTAGTGGGTAAAATGATGGAATCAATTATTAAGGATGTCATAGCAGCGCATTTGGAAAGAGGTGACATGATAGGTCCAAGTCAGCATGGATTTGTGAAAGGGAAATCATGCTTGACAAATCTTCTGGGATTTTTTGAGGATGTTTCCAGTAGAGTGGACAAGGGAGAATCAGTTGATGTGGTATATTTGGACTTTCAGAAGGCTTTCGACAAGGTCCCACACAAGAGATTAATGTGCAAAGTTAAAGCACATGGGTAGTCTGCTGACATGGATTGAGAACTGGTTGTCAGACAGGAAGCAAAAAGTAGGTGTAAATGGGTACTTTTCAGAATGGCAGGCAGTGACTAGTGGGGGTACCGCAAGGTTCTGTGCTGGGGCCCCAGCTGTTTACATTGTACATTAATGATTTGGACGAGGGGATTAAATGTAGTATCTCCAAATTTGCAGATGACACTAAGTTGGGTGGCAGTGTGAGCTGCGAGGAGGATACTATGAGGCTGCAGAGGGACTTGGATAGGTTAGGTGAGTGGGCAAATGCATGGCAGATGAAGTATAATGTGGATAAATGTGAGGTTATCCACTTTGGTGGTAAAAACAGAGAGACAGACTATTATCTGAATGGTGACAGATTAGGAAAAGGGGAGGTGCAACGAGACCTGGGTGTCATGGTACATCAGTCATTGAAGGTTGGCATGCAGGTACAGCAGGCGGTTAAGAAAGCAAATGACATGTTGGCCTTCATAGCGAGGGGATTTGAGTACAGGGGCAGGGAGGTGTTGCTACAGTTGCACAGGGCCTTGGTGAGGCCACACCTGGAGTATTGTGTACAGTTTTGGTCTCCTAACTTGAGGAAGGACATTCTTGCTATTGAGGGAGTGCAGCGAAGGTTCACCAGACTGATTCCCGGGATGGCGGGACTGACATATCAAGAAAGACTGGATCATCTGGGCTTGTATTCACTGGAGTTCAGAAGAATGAGAGGGAATCTCATAGAAATGTTTAAAATTCTGACGGGTTTAGACAGGTTAGATGCAGGAAGAATGTTCCCAATGTTGGGGAAGTCCAGAACCAGGGGTCACAGTCTAAGGATAAGGGGTAAGCCATTTAGGATTGAGATGAGGAGAAACTTCTTCACCCAGAGAGTGGTGAACCTGTGGAATTCTCTACCACAGAAAGTTGTTGAGGCCAATTCACTAAATATATTCAAAAAGATGTAGTCCTTACTACTCGGGGGATCAAGGGGTATGGCGAGAAAGCAGGAATGGGGTACTGAAGTTGCATGTTCAGCCATGAACTCATTGAAAGGCGGTGCAGGCTCGAAGGGCCGAATGGCCTACTCCTGCACCTATTTTCTATGTTTCTATCAGGAATCATGTTTTTGGGTGTGAATCCGTACAGGATGTAGGTCAGAGCAACTTTGTCACCTAACACTTTCTCAATTATCACCATCGTTGGAGCATGATGTCCACTATGGCTTGCACTCTTAACTCTCTGAGAACATTTGATCATTTCTAATTCCTTTTCTCTTCCTATGGGTTCAAACAAGCAAAAGAGCAACTTAACCCAAGGCTGATGGAAGAGGTACTTAACATAGCAGTCACTGATATGAACATCATAGATATGGGTATGTGTCTTCAGAGCAAAGATAAGACCAATCACATATGATGCATGGAGAAGTATGCACACTGTGTAGATCAGGGGCCTACAGGAGAGACAGCACAGAATCAGAGTTACGGGAAACTTGCCCATCACAACTTGCATAAAACTCTCCACTTGCCCCAATGTCTTTGCTCATTTCCTCTAGTCCTGTGATCACAAAATAAATTAAATAATCTGCTAACATCGATATTGAGTTCTCCTTTTAACACCTTAATGACCTGACTAATGTTCCCTCTGATGAGTTGGTTTTACATCCAGAATTATACTGTTTAATCTTTCAAAGGTTGTGCCTTTGGAAGCAGAGCATCCAATACTTTAAATATGGACTATCGTTGAATTTTATGACATTACAACGATCTATTGTGGTGGAGTATCAGGAATCCTCAGGATACTTTTAAACTACTCATGAGTGTTTTGAAAGGTATTCAGTGAATGGTCAAAAATGACATCTTTCCTTTTCTGGCCGAGCAAAAAGGCAGCCACCCCATGTTGCAGTTACCAATATTTACCGTATATTTTTCAGGATTAACTTTCCTCTAGTTTTCCTTGGCCAGCCGCTTCATTTGTCCATATCTTTTTGAATGTTATCAGTCTGCCTTACACTAATTAGCTGACCACAGAAATTAGGTTATCAGTAAATGTATTTGCATATACCCTCCTGCATATTGTTGCTCTTGAATAGGCACAGAGGGTGAGCAACACAACTGATTCCAACTATCAGGAACTTGTTATGAGGAGAAGTTAAAAGAAGTTCAGTTTGTTCTCTTTGGAAGCTGTCCACAATGATGAAGAGGATAGACAATGTTAATCCCGACAAATTGTTCACTTTGCCAGGGAACAGGACATACATTAGAACAATGTGTGGATTAGGTTACCAGATAAATCATCCTCATCATAGGCAGTCCCTCGGTATTGAGGAAGACTTGCTTCCACTCTTAACATGAGTTCTTAGGTGGCTCTATAGTCCAATACGAGAACCACAGTCTCTGTCACAGGTGGGGCAGATAGTCGTTGAGGGAAGGACTGTTTTGCCGCACGCTCTTTCCGCTGCCTGCGCTTGATTTCTGCATGCTCTCGGCGATGAGTCTCGAGGTGCTCAGCGACCTCCCGGATGCACTTCCTCCACTTAGGACGGTCTTTGGCCAGGGTCTCCCAGGTGTCAGTGGGGATATTGTACTTTATCAGGGAGGCTTTGAGGGTGTCCTTGTAATGTTTCCGCTGCCCACCTTTGGCTCATTTGGAGTTCCTAGTAGAGTGGTTGCTTTGGGAGTCTCGTGTCTGGCATGCGGACTATGTGGCCTGCCCAGCAGAGCTGATCATGTGTGGTCAGTGCTTCGATGCTGGGGATGTTGGCCTAGTTGAGGACGCTAATGTTGGTGTGTCTATTCTCCCAGGAGATTTGTAGGATCTTGCGGAGACATCATTGGTGGTATTTCTCCAGCGACTTGAGGTGCCTTCTGAATGTGGTCCATGTTTCTGAGCTATACAAGAGGGCAGGTATTATTACAACCCTGTAGACCATGACCATGGTGACAGTTTTGAGGGACTGGTCTTCAAACACTTTTCCTCAGGCAGCCGAAGGCTGCACTGGCGCACTGGAGGCGGTGTTGGATCTCGTTGTCAATGCCTGCTCTTGTTGATAGGAGGCTCCCGAGATATGGGAAGTGGTCCACGTTGTCCAGGGCCGTGCCGTGGATCTTGATGACTGGGGGGCAGTGCTGTGTGGTAAGGACAGGCTGGTGGAGGACCTTTGGCTTTCTGATGTTTAGCGTAAGGCCCATGCTTTCATACACCTCAGTAAATACGTCGACTATGTCCTGGAATTCAGTCTCTGTATGCATGCAGACGCAGGCGTCGTCTTGTACTGTAGCTTGACGGCAGAGGTTGGGGTCGTCTTGGACCTGGACTGGAGACGGCGAAGGTTGAACAGCTTCCCACTGGTTCTGTAATAGTTTGAACAGGCTTCAAACCTGATCGAGGATGCTACTTAGTCGGTTGAACAGCTTCTCACTGGTTCTGAACCAGATAAAGCCATTGACGTGAGCTGTAAGAGTGGATGGAAGAGGCAATTGGACGTGGGGCTGGAGGGAGAAGGCATTCGGGGATATGGTGAGAAGGTGGGTAAATTAGCTTGAAATTTATCAATAAAAGGATCAGCTCAATGGTCTCAATTATTATTTCCTGTTCCAAAAAAGTCTTATGTTGATTTTGGTCAGAAGAACAAGTATGGAAATGTGATTAATGAATTCAAACAGCCATAACTTAAGTTATTAAAAGTAATAATTATTGCTTCAGCGTCTTGTTTCCTGAATACTTACTCATTTGTATGGTCCCTATAAAGAGTTAAATTATGAGGAACTGTTTTAGGTGTAATCATACTTCCAAAAAACTATCAAAGCCGAATGATTGTGTAGAAGAGTGACTCTATTACAGCGGATTAACGTAACTCTCCCGTCCATTATTCAACATTCACTAACACTGAAGATTTCGTTTTCTGGGGTGTGAACTAAAATTCTAATTTCTATTTGCAGTGTTGGCAATAGCATAAGATATGAGAGAAAGGGAATGGACAGTGCCTGAGAGGGGAAATGAGAATGAACGATAGATCGGGAAATGGGATCAATGAAAACGATACAGGGGAATTGAGGGTAAATGATTGCTTAGGAAATGGAAAGAATGAGAGAGAGAGAGAGAGAGAGAGAGAGAGAGCAAATAGAATGTGAACAAATGAAAGGGAACTGAAAATGAATTAGATAGACAGAATGGGGAGTGACTGAGAGAAGGGGATGGATAGAATGGGAAAAGAGACAAAAGAGAGTAAATGCGAGGGAGAGTCAGAGGAGAGCAAATGCGAAAGGCATAGAAGAGAAGAGGGAATTAAAAGAGAATTGGAAAGAGTTCAAAGAAAAGAGAATGAGATAGGCGATAGAGAATGAGAGAATGGTTTATAAAAGTGGGAGTGAGTGGAAGAGGAATGTAGTAAACGAAGACATGGGTACATAACCGTATATAATGAAACGGTTATGTAATATAGAGTAAAGTAAAAGATTTAGTAAAATAGATGATCGCATAGACTGTGCGGCGGGAGTGTGCGGGGGGCGGGGGGAGGGGGGGGTAGATATATACGCAAGAGAAACATTGAGAGGAGTTTCCAAGATAATGAGAGGGAAGATAAAGGGTTGAATTTTCATTGACGGTACTTTACTGGTAATGCTCCACACTGCCAAACCAACTGACATCCACGAAACCAGGTATTAACCCATAAAAACGAAATCACAACACGGTCAGCATGACATCTATCCGAATGTGACACAGCATTGGAGGTTTGATGGTTCGTCTGTGAAAATTCAGATCACAGGGAAAGATTATTGTATGGTAGGGTGAATCCCATAAAAAACAATGACCATGAGATAACTGGATTCTTACTGTCATTATTACAAGTCATTTAATAATAACAGGACTATCCACTCCGCTCCCGTCTCTCGCTGTCACCCCAGCACTCTGTAACCCTGCACTGACCTTTGCACCGTGACCACCGGCTGGTTTGAGAATGATTTGGTTAGTTATTGATATTTAGATACATTTAAAACATGTTAATGTATTTGAATCACTGGCAATACCTGCTGCATCTCTTAAATATATTTGGACATTGTATATTCAACATGTTTTGCAATGATTGGTGTAAATAGACTGCTAATCATACAATCATATTGAAAGACAGACAAATATGGTCTCAGCCTGATATAACGGGTTATACAAGAATGAAATGTATGTTTTCGGGGATGGGGTGAGAGGGTGCAGTGTCACTTTAAGGAGCCGCCGCGCGATGCTGCCTCTGGTACCCAAGCGCAGTACCAAAGGAGGCTGTGTTTGTCTTTTAATTCCGCGCGGTCCTACAGCCCTTGGGATTCCTCACCCGCCCATTGCACACAGACTGCACACCAACATCAGGGCCAAGCAGACGCGCAATAACGGAACATCTAACCAGCAGAAACCTGTCCGAGCAACAAGTTACTAACAATCACGAACTCGTAGAAGACTTTGTTTTTTTTTACAAACATTTCAGATTTGATTGTGATTTGGAAAAAGAGAAGTGACGTGAAAACGTTTAAAATTTGCGCACTCAACTCATTCATTGTCTGGATCGGAATGAATCGAAATGTATACATTTTATTGCATGTTTTAGAAAAGGAAATTATTGAAAGTGCTAAAGAGACATGCATACATATAATGAAATGAATGTTGAAATATCAACGAAATCGTCCCCAAACAATGAGATGTTATAATGACAGGATGCTGTGTTTTTTCTGGGTGAGACTGGCAGATTGGACGCAGATGGATATGCTGAAGCCTTGAAGATGCAAATGAAACCCAGATCCTCCTGGTTAATGTATAATTTGCAACATATGGTATTTTAAAATCCAGCCCATGCTTTTCTGGAGAGGATAACTCGGTGTACGACTCGCTAATGATCCCCAATTATTCATTAACAGTCTCCAAGACCACATCTCTATGGATTTTCATTTGCTAATATTTGCTCTTCAAATATTTTGTGAAACGTTTACAACATATTTTATCTACAGACTCGGCCGAGAACATCTGTGATCGTTTTCACAGCAACATTTTATTAACAGAGAGCTCAATGGCCCATCCACCATTACCCATATTTACCTCTCATACACACACACACAAAAAACGTAATAAAACGGAATAATAGGAGAGATTTATGATTTTATCCCGTGCAAGTTCACGTGAACATATGGCAAGCGTTGTTTAGGAAAGTTCTGAGCTCTTTATCACTGGAGAGAGGAACAGATCTGAGAGTCAGTTACACTCAACATCAGCCTCTGCAACAAGGATACATCAGTCACGTGACCCGGCCCCTACAGAAGCACAGTGATGCCAATTGCACCATTCCCTTTTAAAACAGTAAGTATAAAATCCCCACCTGCCACAGACGTCCCAAGCACTCGCTAGCACAGACCTCCTCCCCCCCCCCCCTGCCGCGCCCCCACACCCAATGGTGAAATTGCACCTCTCTGGTTTCTGTGCAACGTCAAGGTGATAGATGCAGACTGCAAACTGGGACCAGAGATGCTGAGGTAATAACGGCCCAGGCCTCTGCACATCAAAAGAGGCCCCTTCAGTACCCGGCCCCTTTTATTCATCGTATTTGCTTTTTGATTTGTGACCTAGCTAGATTTGCTTTTTTGTGTGCATGTGATTTATCTGAGCATGTGATTCCACGCACCTTATCCACCGGAGAGGTTTTCGCCCAGCTCTGCGTGCTGTCGCTGCGATATCCAGACTAATGTAAAGAGAGTCTGCCTTTCACTGTTGCTTATCCTGGCTTCTTTACTGGGACATCAGCTCGCCATGAATCTGTCAGCTGTGTCATAACACCTCCTGTTCATCCGCAAATCGAATTCATCATCAGGCATGTTAGCTGCTGCCTCTCAATATAGATAGATATATTATAAGTGAACCACTTTGTTGGGATACTTGTGCTGTACAGACAACCACCTGTGCAATAACATACATTTCTTGCAGAATTATTCTGCTTTAATGTATCACTTTATGATATTATCTAACGCCCTCACGTTAAGTCACACTGTCCAAGATGAAATTCTGGTAACGGTTACATCGCGTTTGGATACCATCGATGAGTTGGTTATTTCTTGAACGATTTTGTGTCAAACCCAATATTCTTTATTGGTCCTGGAACAACAGCTCATTGTCCCTTCCGCCTGTGACCATCTAGTCAAGATCTCCGGCTAGATAGGGAACTATTTCACTCATCGTACATCACTAACAGAACAGATTGGAACCACACTTCTCCACCGGTGAATAAGGAGAGCGCACCGCCAGTGAAACGCTAGGAGTGCGCAGCACATTTCTCAAATGACAGAAGCGCTCGCCTCGCCCGTGAAAAGCAACCTCTCGCTCCCTGAATCCGAGATCAAGACGGGGTGAAGTTACATCCCAGAGTTGCTGGGCACCTCTTGAGGGACCAATTTTAACCTCGGCGCTTTGGTGAGCTGAGCTCCCCCGCCAGGTAGAACACCAATGTGGAAGTTTTATTGAGACACCACACTAGCCCCACATGTTCACAAATCTGCAGGCTGTGAGACATTATTACCCACTTGGAGTTCGCAATGGTACCGAGTTCAACATGCGCCAAATAACGACTAAATTATTTGTGTGGCATCTGCAACTCGGCGAGACCATCGGCCCCTGTCCTTCCGTGTGGTGGCCCAACAGGGCATCTTCCAGAGGAAGAGGGCGACTCGGGATATCTGGGGAACACGCAGCAACTTCACTACTTAAACCCAACCCGTCCAGCTTTCCAAATGGACCCCGATCACTCGCATCACTCATTTCATTCATTTCATTTATTGAAGTGACTCGGTTTATTACTAGAGAATAGCGTTTGATCAGTACGCGCCGACTGTGAATAAAACTTCCATCCAAAGTTCGCCCCTCGCGCTTTTCACAAGTTCACTTTTTGTTTTGGAGAGGGGCGTGGGTTATTTCGTCAATCGGCTTCAATTCCGTTGTATTTAGGGGTTCTGACTTAAGGTAAAAGCGCCGCACACCCTGACACTCCTCGGTGTTCCTGGTCATTGCTTGCAGGCGAGGCGCTCCAGGGACCAGGCAAAGCGCAGTCTGAACGCAAAGCTTCTGCTCCGCAAGGCAGGGCTTGGCTCGGGGTATTGTGCAGTTAAAACAGGGATGATATGAAGAATGCGCTGTTCTGGTTTAAGTTTAAATCCAATATATATATATTTACATCAGACAAGAAACTCCAAAACGGCTAAAGGCAAAAGCAAGAAAAAAATTTAAATGGTGTTTAATTAGGGAAAAATCAATATTGAAACTACACATATATAAATCATTTATCAATTGAAATATTAAACGGCCGTTTTGCTCTCCCAAACATTTGTTTATCTGTGTGGAATTCATAAATTACATTAACAATATAGAAACATACAGCATTTCTACAATTGCGCACTGGGACCAGATCAGAGTTCCAAATGTAACGATCCGTGACTCTGATTTGTATCAATCATCCCCCCGCCACCATATTTTATCCCCGAGGACAATCCAATCCTGGGGCTGTTTGGGGATTGCTGGACCCGGAGTGGGCTACTCCTGTTACAGCCCCTTACACCCTCCACTCCCCGCGGGTAGATCCCGGGCTCTCCCACACTTAACAGCAGCTCCCCTGTGTCATCACACGGGGGTTATCTGCACCAATTTCTTGTGATCAATGATCTTGGCCCGTTGGGAAAGGGTGGGAGCAACACTTTGAGTTCTTATTGATTTTGCTTTCAGGTTCTGCATTGTTTCTGAGAGTAATTTTCTTTCCACACCAATGATTGTACTCATCTCCCTCGGACGATACAAAGATGGGTGGGAAAGCAAATTGTGAGGACACAAAAAATCTGCAAAGGGATATAGACAGGCTAAGTGAGTGGGCAGAAATTTGGCAGATGGAGTACAATGTGGGAAAATGTGAGGTTATCCACTTTGGCAGAAAAAATAGAAAAGCAAATTTTAATTTAAATGGAGAAAAATTGCAAAGTGCTGCAGTACAGAGGGACCTGATGGTCCCTTGTGCATGAAACACAAACAGTTAGTATGCAGGTACAGCAAGTAATCAGGAAGGCAAATGGAATATTGGCCTTTATTGCAAGGGGGATAGAGTATAAAAACAGAGAAGTCCTGCTACAACTGTACAGGGTATTGGTGAGGCCACACCTAGAGTACAGTTTTGGTCTCCGTATTTAAGGAAGGATATACTTGCATTGGAGGCTGTTCAGAGAAGGTTCACTAGGTTGATTCCGGAGATGAGGGCTTGACTTATGAAGATAGGTTGAGTAGGTTGGGCCTATACTCATTGGAGTTCAGAAGAATGAGAGGTGATCTTATTGAAACTTACAAGATAATGAGGGGGCTCGACAAGATGGATGCAGAGAGGATATTTCCACTCAGAGGGGAAACTAAAACTAAGGGGCATATTCTCAGAATAAGGGGCCACCCATTTAAAACTGAGATGAGGAGGAATTTCTTCTCTCACAGGGTCGCAAATCCATGGGATTCTCTGCCTCAAAGAGCAGTGGAGGCTGGGTCATTGAATATATTTAAGGCGGAGATAGACAGATTTTTGATCGATAAGGGAATAAAGGGTTATGGGGAGCAGGCAGGGAAGTGGAGCTGAGTCCATGATCAGATTAGCCATGATGTTATTAAATGGCGGAGCAGGCTGGAGGGGCCAAATGGCCTACTCCTGCTCCTATTTCGTATGTCCTTGCAAGTGGATACCTTCTAAAGTCAAGGGAAGAGGGAGGGGGAGAGGTCCCAGGTCCCAGACCCTGCACCTGGGGGAGGGTTAACCCTAGGGCAGGCGTGCCCAGGGGAGCTCTCTCTTTGTGATCAGTAATCCCCGATCGGAGTCTCCTCCCTCCCAATCTGACCTCGGCTGCGTTCTCCTATCAGTGTCCCCTTGGCTGAGTGTTAAAAGCAACAGGAGGCAGGAACAATAGGCTGAGTTAGTTCAGGACCAGCACGCAGGAGGTTTACAAGAGAGAGAGAGACACACACGTACAGAAAAACGCGCTGAATTCACCCTACACAAGGTAACAATCCTGAACTCGCGGTGTAACTCATTCTGTTTATGTTTATAGTTATATACGCGAGAGAGGAGACGGACAAAGCGAGAGCCTCGGGTTGAAGTTACTCAGTAGATGAACCTGGGTGAACCTGTGAGCGAATTCATTTGGCAAGTTAAGTGATTTAACGTTAAAGGAAAATAAGTTTCCTATTAACGAAAGATTAATTATTTTATAAGTGCATTGGATATAAGCCTTTCAACCTTCCTATTGGTTTGCCCAGGGAGCCGAGACTTGCACCCTTTCATTTCCTTGCCCGGCTGGATATTTCGCGTCTTCTTTTGAACAAGAGCGACCCAGGAGGACCGGTTATTGCGCGAACATAGACACGGGCTCTCGCGCACTTTATAAATCGATTCCAATTACCTTTGAGATTTAGATTCTTTGTATAAAAACACGCAGGGCTGTGAAATTAGAAGGAAAGTGACAGAAATTCTGGGGTGAACTCAAATCAGAATTTAATATAAATTTCGAAGGAGATTGTGGGTCCTTCCCGTGCGCGGGGCTAACAGTTTTAAGACACTCTCACATCCGTCAAACTTCAGTGAAGGGATAATGCGTAATTCTTTAAAGCAGTGGGGTAGATCTTGACTTTGTACGATAGTGTAAAGCAGGTGAAGGCAATGAAAATAAAACCGGGAGAGATGTAAAACCGGCTAACTTTATCATAAATTTGTCGTCACCAGTTTCAATCTGTGGCGTCTTCTCTTGCTTTCATGGTGTGCTATGAAGTGCTTAGCTTTAGCATTTCTATACAGTTTGTACTTCCTATAAGGACTCCTTCATTGCTAAAGGCCCCCAAGTCTTCCCTCCTAACTGAATCTTCTGATCATTGGAGATCAGCCTCGTGGCTTTCTTTGTATGGCCTTGGCTTAAATGTTCCCCTTTTGCCTTGGTGACCAATACTGGTCTGATCGGGGCTCTATACAGCTTCAGCGGGACATGCTCCAACTTAGGCTGCACTGATTCAGCAGTATGTCGCAGAATTCGGATCGCTCTGTTGATTGCAGCTCCATACCCGCTGGACACGTTCGCTGAGCCTATTAACACCTTCTTTCAATGTTGCTGTAAGGTGGCTCAACATGAGCTGGTTCAGTGTGTAGTTGCCCATGTTGTGCTCTTCCAGTGTGCAGGACTTTACACTTATCCATGTTTAATTTCATGTACCACTGTTTCCCCCATTTGTGGATATTATTAACTCCGTCTGCAGGTTGTCTGATCAGGCTTGGTTGCTCTCATAGTTTACCAACGCCCGACGTTGCTAACGATTTGCATTGCGTTTCTAAATCCAAGTCCTCATTTTTTTGGTGCCTGTATATATTACTGATTAGCGCTATATTCGATAGATTATTGCATCCCAAGCTGCTGGTACAGATCATCAAACAGCAATTGGGATTGTTTTCAACTCGGAATGCTGACAGGGATGAAGACATTTGTAAATGTAACCGAGGATATATTTATCATGAGAAAAAGGGAAGTAACCTTGCTCAGTCAGGGTAAAGATGGGAATACTGGACATGGAAATGACACAAGGATGAGAGGGAGCTGCATGAGAAGCTTAAAGGCTTTGCTACCAATGCAAGTGTTCAAATTACAGCACTAAGAGACACATGTAACTGGTGAAAATGCTGACATCACTGATATCACAGGAACTCGCCTAAGAGCAGGAGATGCAGGAGAACTGGAGCTAGGAACAGATAGAATGATTTACAAATAATCTGGTGAAGCGAGTCAGGAAGTAATATTATTGATAAGGGAAGGCGTTTTAACGATCAAAGAGAAATGGTATAACCTGTAATTGGTAATAAGGCAGCAAAGTAGTAACTGGCAACTGTTAACCAAGTTACCAGTTTGACACCACATCGTTTAGGCAAATAAAAAAAAACTGCCCCATCCCCATATGCAAATGTTGCTAAGATTTTGGATGAGGTCAGGGGCCGTGCCGGACTTGCGGTAGAAGTTCCATTCTTGTGCCACTGCGTTTCCAACTCTGGAAAATTTCCCTGGAAGCATCCGCATCTGTCCAGAAACTGAAATTACTGAGAAACAGCTGGAACTTTTAGCTGCCCAAAAGGACTTCATTGTTTGAGAACAATAAATATCCCTGAATCCATGGAGGAACATATGGGAAATTAGAACGTGAAGCGAGGGAACATTTCTCTGAAATGTAGGGATGTGAACCAGACGGGTTCCTGTCCTGGACATGGGTGCCCTGATGGACACCACTGATGGGTCAGGTCTAACGGCACAACAAATCTTGCACATTTCTACACTTACATGGGTAGCTTGATTTGCTGCCCAAGTACCATAGTTTTGTACAAAAAGTCCCGGAGGCAGTGAAAATACTGGTTGCTGAGAGGATATGGGTGGTAACAAATCACTTGCCCTTAATAATATCATTTGCTGTGATGCACAAATGGGCAGAGGGTCCGTACCAAAGAAGACAGAATGGAAACTGAGACTGCAGCACCAACCCAGCGTGGAACGGCCCTGGCCTGTTTCCTGGAGTTACGGCAGGAGTGCGTTCTAAACCTGTGCCTCTCCGGACGCAGATATATAACTCCATCTGGAACAGCTGGCATACAATCTCGCTGAGTATTCTCAGCTTTAAAACACCCAAAGAGATTTTAAAAAGTAAACACATGGATAAAACAAAATAAAGATCACTCGTTCAGAGTTTTCACAGAAAAATGAACGGTCGTGCAATTTAATCTCCAAAACACTTGAAAAATTTGCAAAAAACCATTTAATAAAAATAGAGTGTGCTTTGTTCAGTGGCACTGATGTTATCCCCAAAGCGCCACAACCATTCTTAGAACTTCTGATTCACTGTGAGCAATGCCACTGATATCTGCTAGGCACCAACATCAGTGTCCTCGTCCAGGCGAACATCCCCAGTATTGAAGCACTGACCACACTTGATCAGCTTCGCTGGGCAGGCCACATAATTCGCATGCCAGATAGGAGACTCCCAAAGCAAATGCTTTATGCGGAGCTCCTTCATGGTAAACGAGCCAAAGGAGGACAGCGGAAGCGTTACAAGGACACCCTCAAAGCCTCCCTGGTAACGTGCGACATCACCATTGACACCTGGGAGACCCTGGCCGAAGATCGCCCAAGGTGGAGGAAGTGCATCCGGGAGGGTGTTGAGCTCTTCGACTCTCAATGCAAAGAGTGTGAAGAAGTCAAGCAGACAGCGGAAGGAGCGCACAGCAAACCAGTCCCACCCACCCCTTCCCTCGACGAATGTCTGTCCTACCTGTAGCAGGATCTGTGGCTTTCGTATTGGACTGTTCAGCCACCAGGGAGTGGAAGCAGGTCTTCCTTGATTCCAAGGGACTGCCTATGATGATGATAATCACAGCTCACTGCACAGTGTTGCACTTAGTACCTCAGGGGAGAAGTTTGAGGCATGGCAATGGATAAGCATCTTCCACCAGAGCAATGTACTTTTATATTTGTTTTCAGGATGTAGAGGATGCTGGCAAGGCTGGCATTTATTGCCCATTCCTATTTGCCCTGAGACAGTGGTGGTTGGCCTGCTCCTTGAACCCCTGCAGTCTGTGTGTTAGGCAGGGAAATCCAGGATACCGATGGAGTGATAATGAAGAAATGGCAACATAGGTCCAAGTCAGGACTCAAAGGGAAACTTGGAGGTGATGGTGTTCCCACAATATTGCTGCCCTTCTTCTTCTCAGTGGTATAGGTCACAGGGGAGGGAGTTGACCTCCGTCCCCTCTCCTCCAGAGGCTCGGACCCACTCCACATCCTTGTCACCCCTTGCTGAAAAGTGAATGTAGCTAAGGTCTGAATTTACTAAAGTCAGTGTTCATACCAGAGAGCTGCATATTGCCCAGGAGAAAGAAAGAAAGATTTGCATTTATATAGCACCTTTCCCAAAGCTCTTTACAACCAATACAGTATTTTTGTAGTGTAGTCACTGTTGTAATGTAGGAGAAAGAGCTTGGTTAATGGTCAAAGATGGAGAGGTCAGAGTGGGAAAAGGAAGGGGGAGTTAAAGTGGCAAGAAACAGGAAGGTCAGAGTCACCGGTGTTTGGTCTCCCCACTATAAATGAGTCTGTACTGTTAGCAGCAAATACAGTATACTAAATTGGAGGAAGTACATGTAAATTGCTAACTTCTGGAAAGAGTGTTTGGAGCCTTTGGCAGTGGTGTGGGAGGAGGTAAATTGACAGATGTTGCATCTGCTATGGCTGTGTAGGAAAGTACCAATGAAAGCACATCTGGAAGTTGGAGTGGTGAAAGGGTAAACTAGGGTATCTTGGAAGGATTGGACTCTTTGTAGGGATAGGGAGTGGAAAGGAAGATCTGTTTTGTGGTGAGATCATGTTGTAGGTGGTGGAGATGGCAGAAGATGATCTGGTGAATGTGGAGGTTGCTGGAGAGTCGAGATTGGTGACGGTCTAAGAAATGATGGTTTTGTGTTAATAATGGGACCATGGTGCAGAGTGAGACAGAGGGAGGAGTTGGTGTTCAACCACTGTTCTGTCTGGACCAAGTAGTGGGCTCGTGGCCTGAAACGCCTTTGGAAAGTTTAATCCCTTCCCGCTCAAACTCTTTTTTCTTCACCACCAATCTTCACTTTGTGACATCAGTCTTGAACGTTTCCCATTTGGTATCCAGGTCTCCTTGTCCTACAGTCACAGTTTAGCTGAACAGAATTTGACAGATTCAGGTTTCCCTCCAAATTGTAGTTCCTGCTCCATGCCTTACTTGCAATTCTGACCCGAATGACCAGAATTTAGCCCAACTATATCATAGGGCTTTCTAACATCCATTTAGGCCATCACTTCAAAAGGTCAAGGAGGTTAGTCAGGCAGGAACTGCCCCTTCTGAAACCATGTTGTGTGTCAGTCATTAGATTATTTTCATATAGGCACTCCTCAATTTGAGCTCTTATGGTCAATCCCATTATTTTGATGTAAGATTGTAGTTACATTCATTTGTTTACTCATCTTTCTTGTAAATAGGTAGTACCATGGCTTGCTCACAACCCATTGGCACCACCCCTCTGCCAATTTTATAGATTTTGTCTCATGTCTCACAAAGCCCCCTTAGGTATATATTGTCTGTCCCTTAGGATCTATTGGGCTTAAGCTTTTTAAACCTGTTTATGATAATCGTGCGAGTGCTATCAAAATCATTGGAGGTGAAATTGGCCTTTGGTGAAATCGTGAAAGGGGCGCTAGCTAATGGGGAGACCCTTTTACACCACGCCTGAGTTTCTTTCTCAATGTAGTAAATGGAAAAATAAAATTGGGCTCAATGTTAAAGGGGCTGCCGATTCACTATCGCCCATTTCGCGCTTTTGCCGAAGGCCAATTTGACCCCCATTTAAGTGACTAAAATGGTAATCTCAGAGAAAGTCACGCTGGTGCAGTAGGAGTTCTCTGGGATAGTAGTTAAGGTATATGGTTGGGATAATGTAGTGGGAGCTCGCCCTTCATCTAACCCATGCTATAACTCAACTGGGAGCGCATGGTACTGGTCTGGAAAGTCCTCTTCTCCCCAACACTGACATTCCTCATCTGAAGGAACTCAACAATTCAATCCAAAACAAATGAGCAAGAAGTTGTTATGATTGTTGACTTTCTTACAGAACTCGGACCAGTGATGTCAACTGAGAGAAACTGGAGTTGATGAATCTGAAACAATGTCACATAAAGGTATTTATTTACACCATTTCAATCTTAAAAGCAACAGGAAAAGTGCAATGGTTCAATTTTATTTTTTAATGAATTGCTTTTTCCTAAAGTTAACACAGACGATGCTGGAAACACAGGCGAGGTTCTGAAAGAGAAGATAGGTTAGTGGTTTCGGGTGGGACTTTTCATCTCAGATTGCCAGGAGTAGCAGCTTTTCAATTGACCTCCGCCAATTTTTCAGGTTATTGTCATTCGGTGAGAGAACAGAAAATTCTGAGAATAACTTTACTGCACGAGACTCCGAATTATTGCCGCTGCCCCTGTTAATGCAATCGGGTTCAGTTCTGGTGTGCACTATTTTAACACACGGAAGGAACTGAATCCCTGAATAATATAGTGGCGTGTGAGATGCGTTAGAGAGGTGGTGTAAAGATCTAGGTATCATTCAGTTAAATGAACATTGCTATCGTTGCGGATTCAGGACACACACACTTTTCCGTCCATTGATTTTACAATTATTTGGGCCGTGAATTGATGGCGTACCGCGAGCGCTGTCCATAGTTCTGTACAGAAATGACCGCTGGATCCTCTCAATACTCAGCGGGTGAATGCGCAGTGTGCGTCCTACGTTCAATGTCTGGTCTGTGATGACTTATACAGTCTTGGGGACAGTGACCGGGATAGCACAATTGACTTCAGTGTCATTAGGCTCAGGATGGGACCAGAGCGTCTACTCCTGACTACTACTCAGCCATGGAATCAAATAATCATAGACATTTACAGCACAAAACGGGCCATTCGGCCCATCGTGTCCGTGCCCGCCGACAAAGAGTTATCCAGCCTCCCACTTTCCAGCTCTTGGTCCATAAACTTCAAGTGCATATCCAAGTACTTTTTAAATGCAGTGAGGGTTTCTGCCTCTACAACCCTTTCAGGCAATGAGTTCCAGACCCCCACCACCCTCTGCATGAAAACTTTCCTCTCAAATCCCCACTAAACCTCCTACCAATTACTTTTAATCTATGCCACTCTGCTAAGGGAAATAGGTCTTCCTATGACTCTATCTAGACCCCTCATCAGTTTATACACCTCTGTTCCTGAGAAAACAACCCCTGCCTATCCAATCTTTCCTCATAGCTAAAATTCTCCAGTCCAGGCAAGATCCTACTAAATCTCCTCTGTACCCTCGCTAGTGTAATCACATCTTTCTTGTAATGTGGTGACCAGAATTGCACGCAGTACTCCAGCTGCGGCTTAACTAGTGTTTTATACAGTTCAAGCATGACTTCCCTGCTCTTATAATCTATCCCTCAGCCAATAAAGGCAAGTATCCCATATGCCTTCTTAACCACCTTAGCTACCTGTCCTGTTACTTTCAGGGATCTGTGGGCCTGCACTCCAAGGTCCCTCTGTTCCTATATACTTCTCAGTGCCATACCATGTTTGTATGAATAGTGGATGAGAACAGGATTGGGTGCTTTCCACAGTCAATGGGCTGCTGGTTATTCACTGTCCAGGCTCAGGCATAAAAATTGATTGCTTGGGTGTAAAGACATTTTTTTTCTCTTACTTAGGTTACCCTGCTTCTCTATTTGCAGATGTGGGCTGCGTGAATCAACTGGGAGGGGTCTTTGTGAATGGACGCCCCTTGCCCACCTGTAAGCGAAAGAGGATCATCGAGATGGCAGCAGGTGGCATCCGGGCATGTGACATCTCCAGAATTTTACAGGTAAAGAAGATTTAAATATTGCCTGAGCTCCTTAGGCTTATCAAAATACACGGCAGAAGAACCGTTCTTTCACATCTGGGCCCAGCTATGAATCCAGACCAGATAATGGGATGAATGTCTTCCCTGTCTGCTGGATGTAATGGTCCGAGGTGAAATTAATCTGGTTAACCTCAACTGATCTGCTAATGGGACCAAGTCCATCTCAAAAAACTGTCCACAATTCAAGACCAAATGGTAGTCTTACTCAGAGAGGAACAAAGATAGACCTACATTGTAAGAGCTACATATGACTACCTGAAGACATGGATAAGCCAGAACCTTGATTTGCTGAACATTGGAAAGATCAAAGCCATCCCACTTGGCTCCTACCAAGAACTCTATAAGCTTTCCTCTGACTCCTTCCATGGAACTTCATTCAACCTGAACCAGAAGGTGCACCATTGATGCTGTATTCAAAATTGAACGGAGCTTCAAACCTTATATCCTATCAATTACTAAGACTACTTACTTTCACCTCCACAATATTGTGCAGCTCCCCTGTTACCCCTTCCCCACCACTGAAACCCTTATACATGCTTTCATTACCCCCACACTGGACCTCTCCTGGTCCTCCCCACCAGCTTGTTGAACACCACCCAACATAAATGCCAACTTGTCCAAAACACTGCAGCCCTACCCTATCCTGCACTAAATTACACTCACCTCTCACTCCACAGATGACTCCTCATACCTAGCATGTTAAATTTAAAACCCTCAACCTAGTTTGCAATTCCACCCATCACCTCATCCCACCCTGGCTCTGTAATGTCCTCCAGTCCTACACACCAGCTTGTGATCTTTAGTCCTTGCTGTTCTGGCCTCCTGAATCTCCCATCCCTCTGCTCCACCATGAGTGGCAGAGTCTTCAACCATCTCTGCCCTATTCTCCACAACTCCCTTCCTAAACCTTTGCCACCTCTCTTCCCCACTTTTAAAAGCCACCTCAAAATCTGTCCCCTTAACAATGGTTTCAGCCAGCTCTCCTAACTCTTCAGCTACCAACTTGGAATTGGTTTGGCCTCCATGAAGTGTCCTGGGTCATTAACTATGTTAAAGGTGCTATATAGATTCAGGTTGTTGTCTTCTACATCATCATTGTCTCCTGAGTAGTGATTATTGTACCTTCCGGCACCTTCCTGCACTGTCCAGCACCTTCTGGTGCCTTCTGGCACTTTCCTGCACCTTCCTGCACCTTCCGGCACCTTACAGAACCGTGTTGCGCCTTACAGCACCTTACTGCAAATTACTGGACCTTACTGCGCCTTATTGCACCTTAATGCACATTACTGCACCTTACTGGACCTTACTGCTTCTTCTCTCTATTGCAGGTCTCCAATGGCTGTGTGAGTAAGATTCTGGGCCGATTCTACCAGACGGGCTCTGTCGGTCCAAAAGCTATTGGTGGGAGTAAGCCCCGGCTCTCGACCCCGGAGGTTGTGGCTAAGATCGCTGAGTTTAAATGGAACAATCCATCGATGTTTGCCTGGGAAATCCGTGGAAAGCTGCTGTCGGAGGGAATTTGTACCAGGGACAAAATTCCTAGTGTGAGTTTGCGGTTTAATTCTTTGCTTATACCTGTGAACTCCAGCTTCAAATAAGGACCTGTGACTGGTAGATGGCTAGGACAACATTTACTCACCTCTAAATAGGTTGAAATCATAAAATCTTACAGCACATAAGAATGCCATTTGGCCCATCGTACCTGTGTCAGCTCTTTGAAAGAAATGTAGCTCATATTGATAGGCTGAAAGTCTTCTGTGTCTGTCAGTTGTAAGGGCCCAATGTAACGGGACAGTTTCAGTCCAGTTCGAAGAAGACTTGGGCTCACGGGATAAAAATGCATTTAATTTGGCACTATCAGTAAAAAGCAATCTCACTCAGATTGCATAAGTTTAGCTGTCACTGGTGCAGTGAAAGGCTGTCCCTGGGGTTGGGTTGAGACACTGTTGGGGCAGAGTAGAATGAGCTTTCCCGAGTCTAACCCGCACTCTACCTGACCTTCGTGGGCTTGATGCTAACCGTAGGTGAAGATAAAATCCTGCACCAGTTTTTTTTAGATATACAGGTATTTGCGTCGGTTCTAACTGCATCAATGTACAATTTTCTTACTTTTATCTTTGAAGGAAAAGTTGTATTAGGAACATAGGAACAGGAGTAGGCCATTCATCCCCTCGAGCCTGTTCCACCATTCTTATTAGATCATGGCTGATCTGGACTTCAACACCTTTTGCCCATCATTGCTCTATATTCCATGATACATTTGGCAAACAAAAATCTATCGATGTCAGTCGTGAAATTTTCAATTGACCCAACATCTACGGCCTTTTGTAGGAGAGAGTTACAGATTTCCTTTGTGTGAAAAAAGTGCTTTCAGATTTCACTCCTAAAAGGCCTTGATGTAGTTTTAAGAATCCCCCATCAGAGGAAATAATTTATCCGTATCTACCCTATCAAATCCCTTTATCTTTTTAAAGACCTCAATTAGATCACCCCTCAATGTTCCAAACTCAAGGGAATACAAGCCAAATTTCTGCAACCTGTCCTCATAATTTAAACCTTTCAGCCCCAGTATCATTCTGGTGAATCTGTGTGGCACCCCTTCTCTGGCCAATGTATCTTTCCTGAGGTGCTGTGCCGAGAACTGACCGCAATACTCCAGATGTGGTCTGACCAAGATTCTGAGTGTACCTTCTGGGTGAAGCACCTTGGGACATTCTTCTAAGCTAAAGGGGCTATATAAATGCAAGTTATTGTTGTTGCATCAGCAGACTTTGAATTGAATAACAACAAATCAATACATTTATATTTAGATGGACAGATCTGAAAGTCATGATTGGCAATAGTCTCGACAAAGAGTACACAAATGAATAAGTGTCAATCATGCAGACAATTGTAAAGGTTCTTTGCATCTTTTCTAGGTTTCATCTATTAATCGAGTCCTGCGAAACCTGCACTCTGACCTGCAAATCTCTGCATCTGAGAACACAAGAGACCAATGGACAGGAGGTGGGGCTGCTTCTTATGTGGAAACAATTAGTAAGATAAAATAATAAATTGTAACCGAGGTCAAGCAGCTTGATTGAAGGACAAGACCGTAAGACCCTAAGTTTCAGCCTGTGCAAAGCCTGCCTACTAGCTCATTACTGCAACTCAATTATATTTTAAGAAGCTGAGATTATAAAGATATAGGAACGAGCTTCGACCATTCAGTCCATTAAGCTTGCCTTTTTTTTTAAACCCATGTGGAGGAGTTGCTCAGACCGTAGCCTTCTCCCTGTTGCCTAAGTTTGAGGTCTGTATCCCTCTACTCCTTGTTGAATCAGTGGTGTGTCCAACTCTTCTTCCAACCTAACCATCGTGGGAACACCATCAGCTCACGGACTGCAGCGGTTCAAGGGGAAGGGCCCACCACCACCTTCTCAGGGCAACTAGGGATGGGCAATAAAGACGGCCTTTCCAGAATTGCACAAGAACAAAGATATGATTTTTGCAAATCACTGGTAATCTATTCTGCATGTTAGCAGCTTTAATTGTAAACATAGGAACAGAAGAAGGCCATTCAGTCCCTTAAGCTTGTTCCACCATTCAATTAGATCATGGCTGATCTGTTCCTCAACTTAATTTACCCACCTTTGCTCCATATCAATGTACCCTCTAAATTTTTTTGCCGCTGTGTGGCCCCTTCAAGGGGTTGGGCGGGCTGTTCAAAATACTGCACATGCGCGGTTTTTGCATTGTAAAAGCTGGCAAGCTGGTTGCACAGGGTTCCTGGACGCTGCACAGCCACGCAACTTAAAGGGAATGTTGCCCCATATCCTTTGATGCCCTTACCAAACAAAAATCTATTGATCTCAGTCTTGGAAGCTCTAATTGTCCCAGCATCCACAGCTTTTTGGGAAAGAGAGTTACAGATTTCTATTACCCTTAGTGTGAAATAGTGTTTCCTGATTTCCCTCGTAAAGTTAAGATTATGACCTCTCGTTCTTGATTCCCCCATCAGAGGAAACAGTTTCCTGTCTCTAACCAACAAATTGTACCTACGTTATTGTTTATTCCACACAAGCCTCCTCTCACCTCCCTTCATCTAACCCTATCAGCAGATCCTTCTATTCCTTGTTCTCTCATGTGTTTATTCAGCTTCCCCTTAACTGCATTCATGCCATTTGCCTCGACTACTCCTTGTGGTAGTGATTTCCACATTCTAACCACTCTCTAGGTAGAGAAGTTTATTCTAAATTCTTTATTGGATTTATTAATGATTATCTTACACTTATGGTCCCTAGTTTTGGTGTCCACTACAAGTGGAAACATCTTCTCTGCATCTACCCCATCAAACCCTTCATAATGCTTTACGTCAAGTTGAAAGAGCATCCGAAATACGGCGCTTCTGACAGTGCAGCGCTTCCTCAGTACTGAAGTGTCAGCCTGGATTATTTGCTCAAGTCTCAGGGGTGGGATTTGAACCCACAACCTTCTGACTCATTATAAATATGGCTGGTCTGACAACTGAGAAAAAATATGCTTTTGCAGTTGGAGGTAGTTTTATGAGGATAGAATTAAGGAACATTGTTGAGAGAGTTTAGAAAGAAAGAAAGACTCATACTTATACAGCGCCTTTCACGACCACCAGACATCCCAAAGCACTTTACAACCAATGAAGTACTATTTGAAGTGTGGTCATTGTTGTAATGTAGAAATCATGGCAGCCAATTTGCGCACAGCAAGCTCCCACAAACAGCAATGTGATAAAGACCAGATAATCTGTTTTTTTTATGTTGATTGAGGGATAAATATTGGGAGGAATTCCCCCGTTTGTCTTCGAATTGTGCCATGCAATCTTTTACTGAGGGGGCAGATGGGGCTTTAGTTTACCATCTCTGCTGAAAGGCAGTACTTCCAATAGTGCAGCACTCCCTCAGTACTGTACAATGAGTGTCAGATAAATATTGGGCAGGACACCAGGGCTAACTCCCCTGCTGTTCTTCAAAATAGTGCCATGGGATCTTTTATGTCCAATTGAGAGGGCAGATAGGGCCTCAGTTTAATGTCTCATCTGAAAGACAGCACCTCTCACAGTGCAGCACTCCCTTAGTACATCATCATCATAGGCAGTCCCTTGGAATCGAGGAAGTCGTGCTTCCACTCTTAGCATGAGTTCTTAGGTGACTGAACAGTCCAGTACGAGAACCACAGTCTCAGTCACAGGTGGGACAAACAGTCGTTGAGGGAAGGGATGGGTGGGACTGGTTTGCCACATGCTCTTTCTGCTGCCTGCGCTTGATTTCTGTATGCTCTCGACGATGAGACTCGAGGTGCTCAGCGCCCACCCGGATGCACTTCCTTCACTTAGAGCGGTCTTTGGCCAGGGACTCTCAGGTGTCGGTTGCACTTTATCAGGCAGGCTTTGAGGGTGCCCTTGTAACATTTCCGCTGCCCTCGTTTGGCTCATTTGTCGTGAAGGAGTTCCAAGTAGAGCGCTTGCTTTGGGAGTCTCGCGTCTGGCATGCGGACTATGTGGTCTGCCCAGCAAAGCTGATCAATTGTGGCCTGTGCTTCAATGCTGGGGATGTTGGCCTGGACGAGGACGCTAACGTTGGTGCGTCTGCCCTCCCAGGGGATTTGTAGGATCTTGCGGAGGCATCGATGGTGGTATTTCTCCAGCGACTTGAGGTGTCTACTGTACATGGTCCATGTTTCTGAGCCATATAGGAGGGCGGATATTACTACAGCCCTGTAGACCATGAGCTTGGAGGCAGTTTTGAGGGCCTGGTCTTCAAACATTCTTTTTCTCAGGCGGCCGAAGGCTGCACTGGCGCACTGGAGGCGGTGTTGGATCTCATCGTCAATGCCTGCTCTTGTTGATAGGAGGCTCCCGAGATAAGGGAAGTGGTCCACGTTGTCTAGGGCCGCACCGTGGATCTTGATGACTGGGGGGCAGTGCTGTGCGGTGAGGACAGGCTGGTGGAGGACCTTTGTCTTACTGATGTTTAGCGTAAGGCCCATGCTTTCGTATGCCTCAGTAAATACGTCGACTATAACCTGGAATTCAGCCTCAGTATGTGCGCAGACGCAGGCGTCATCCACATACTGTAGCTCAGTACAGCACTGGGGTGTCAGCTTAGATTGTGTGTTCAATTCTCTGGAGTGGGACTTGAACTCACAACCTTCTAACTCAGGGTTAGAGTGCTACCCACTGAGCCACAGTAAACACACAGAGCTTTACTCTCAGTCAAAGCTGTGCCGTACCATCCCTGCGATTGCTTGATACCAGATGCAAAAAGTATTCTGTTCTGAGCACTGACCTTCTTATTCTTTTTGTGTTCTTCTGTCAGCTTTTGATGAGCAGGAAACAAGTGAAGCTCCGAACATCTTGTTATCTGACTTTGTCGAGGATGTTCAGCCAAACTGCCAGCAAAGGAACCGAACGGTTTTCACACAAGAACAGGCCGAGGAATTAGAGAAAGGTATGGGTTGATAGCAAATAGGACTGGACACTTGCAAGCTGTTGGCCAAAGACCCACAGATTATAAAGAAAAGAACCTGAATTTATATAGCGTCTTTCACGTCCTCAAGACATCCTAAAGCGCTTCATAGCCCATGAAGTACTGTTGTTATATATGCAAATGCAGCAGTCATTTTGAGCACAGTGTGATCCCACAAACAGCAAGTAAATAAATGACCAAGCAATCTGGTTTTGATGGTGTTGGTTTGAGGGAAAGCTCAGGCATCAGAAGAACTCGACAACTCTTCATCCAATAGTTCCATGGGATCTTTTACGTTCACCTGAGAGGGGAGACGGGGCCTCAGTTTAACGTCTTAACCGAAAGACGGCACCTCTGACAGTGCAGCACTGAGGTACCAACCTAGCTTATTTCCTCAAGTCTCTGGAGTGGGGCTTAAACCCACAACCTTTTGATTCAGAGGTGAGAGTGTTACCGCTTTGGCGGAAGTTTGATGGATGTCACTGAGGTTCCCGCGGAACTTATGTCGAAGTTATTGTGGGAAAGAGGGAGAAGACAGGAGGATATTCACCCTCCATGATTCTAAGTAGGAGGCACAGGCTTTAGGGAAAGTGGTGCCCTGAGCAAACTTTTATTTTGGTGCCCGGGCTAGTAAAGCTCCTCGCCCCAGGCAGGCGAGGGCCTCATTGACATTGAAACGTCGGGGTCCGACGACATAGTTCAGACGGCGACAATGTTTTAACAACGATCAGCTTGTGTTCGGCTGCCAGGTGCCAGGTGTGATAGAGCAGCAAGACCAGAAGACTGCATTCCAGTGACTGCAATGGAACTGAATATCATGCGCTGCGCATAACGGGTGCCACCGTTCAAGACGAATTTCTAACGCATAAGGGGAGAAATTCACTATCGCCCCGTTTGGGGTGCTCATTTTTTAAAGTTTGAAAAGCTAGTGCCAGGGACTAACGATTTCAAACTTTAAAAAAAATCACCGTTTGTGCTCCAAGACGGAAATAGAGCGCTAAATCAAGTGCACAACTTCCTTCCTGGAGTGCAATTATCAGCAGGCGGCGCGGTGAGTTCTGCAGCGTTGCACACTGTGTCGTGCAGCGCTGCCCCGTTCAAAGGCTCCTTCCCTCCCTTAAAGGGAAAGGCTATTACTGCAGACTCTGCAAAATATAAAGTACCAACCTGGACCACTACTGCAGCCGCGATCCTACGCCACCAGCCCGGCACTCAAGCACAGTGCCGGGCTGATCGATCGCGGCCAGGAACTCGGCTACCTCACCTTTAAGCATTGCACCCGAAGCAGCCGGCTGCCTGATGCACACCTCCTGCAGCTGCCAGTGTTTTCGGCCGGCACTGCTGCTGGGGATGTAAGTCAATTTCGGGTCCGGGGTGCTAACGGGGCGCTGCAGATAGTGATAACGTCACGATCTCCGGGTGAAGGAGATCGGGGAGCAATGCTGTAGTGCTGCTGCAAAACTCCCATCGAATATGGCTCATGGTGCCCATAAGTTGTAGGCATGATGTACCAGCTGGTCTTTTCCTGTCTGTATTCTTATTTCTGCTGCATGGGATAGGTGTAAGGAGGATTGCCCCATTGTCCCCAGAGGGATCACGGGGAGATTTCGCCCCCAGCATGTTTTAAGTAACCTGGCAAGGTAAGATTAACCAACAGTAGCATGCACGTGCCACAAAGACAGGCCGGTTAGTGCTTCCATGTTGTACTTCATTTAGAAGTATTAATGGGCAAACAGAGGAAGCTTTACTTTGTATTTAATCCGTGCTGTACCTCCCTGGGAGTGTTTGATGGGGCAGTGTAGAGGGAGCTTTACTCTGTATCTAACCCGTGGTGTACCTCCCTGGGAGTGTTTGATGGGGCAGTGTAGAGGGAGCTTTACTCTGTATTTAATCCGTGCTGTACCTCCCTCAGAGTATTTGATGGGGCAGTGTAGAGGGAGCTTTACTCTGTATCTAACCTGTGCTGTGCCTGCCCTGGGAGTACTTGATGGGGCAGTGTAGAGGGAGCTTTACTCTGTATCTAATCCATGCTGTACCTGCCCGGGAAGTGTTTGATGCCAACACTTGAATGCAAAAAGTGTTCATTTCACTTCAGTACCTTTTTGTATGGATAGAGACTCCCTTTTTGATGAATTTCCCTGTTCCCACATCATGGATTTCCCAGGGCCACACAGTGTCCCAGACCAAGAGATTGGGCCACCAGAGCTGGTGCCACACTTGTACCAATGAGAACAGCCTGGGGATGCTTCTTCTGGAAATGTATGTGGGCAGTGGTGCCATTCCACATGGCACGTTCCAATGTGACTAAGTCGAGATTAGCGGACTCAACCCAGGTCCTATAAGTCCCTAGTGCATTGTGTTGGAGATACCATGTTCAATAAAGCGCTTTAACATTTTTTGTGTGATGCTTCTGTTGTGGTTTCAGAATTCAGAAGAACCCAATATCCCGATGTGTTTGCGCGAGAGAAATTGGCTTCAAAAATATTTCTTCCAGAGGCTAGAATCCGGGTAAGGATTTCATCTCTATTTCCAGCAAGCTATCTTCCAATCTCTGCCAATTAACAGGATGCTTCCCTACACAAAATTTCCACGTGCAAGATCCATGATGCCAATAACAACATTTCTATTGACATGTAAAAGCCATTGTTCCCTTTGAGGCTGGTGACTGATACTGGAGCCCAGTTCCACAGGAGTGGGCAAACCCCCTTGTACTTTGCCCAAGTGCTATTCCTCTTGTTTGCGGTGAACGTCAGTAGGTTGTTTGACTCTGGCAGGGATAGGAAGAGGTGATCATTGGGGAACAGTGGTTCCAGAGGGGTCAGTTCTAGGACCTCCGTTCTTCACAGTATTTGTTAATGATAAAGTTGCTGATTGCACAGCGCTATGTGGGCAGGTAATGAGTAAAAAGATGATTGATTGTTTTCAGAGGGTCTTGGAACAATTATATAGATGGCTGGAATACGGCAGGTGGATGAAGGGTGATCTAGAATAATAAATATAGCCAACAATAAGTATGAGAACAACATAAAAGGATCCCCACTGGCAAAATCTGAAAAGGAAAAGGATTTGAGTGTGATCATTTATTATATCCTGACTGTACCTTGTCAGTCCAAGGGTCTTATCAATAAGGCAAATCAGGGCGGGATACACATGAAGGCTATTGGATTACAAGTCAGAACAAATGTTACTTACACTGTACTGATGAATGATGAGTGACTGATTGCTAACAATGACACACAGTTCTGGTCATCCTGCCTTAAAAAGGATATACATGAAAAAAATAAAATTAAAACTTGCATTTATATAGCGTCTTTCACGACCATCGGACATCTCAAATTACTTTACAGCCAATTAACTACTTTTTGGAGTGTAGTCACTGCTGTAATATTGGTAAGTAATTTTTCTTTTTCTTTTTTATATCAGTAAGTAACCTGTAACAGTGTTGTCACCAATTTAAGTGTATCTAAGGGTTAAGTCATGACAGGAGAGCTCAGTCACGTGATATGCTCCTCCTGTACCATGTGGGAACTCAGGGACACTTCCGGTGTCTCTGACGACTACATCTGCGGGAAGTGTATCCGCCTCCAGCTCCTGACGGACCGCGTTGCGGAATTGGAGCTGAGGGTGGATTCACTCTGGAGCATCCACGATGCTGAGAATGACGTGAGTAGCACGTGTAGCGAGTTGGTCTTACCGCAGGAGAAGGGTCCACAGCCAGCTAGGGAATGGAAAACCAACAGGAAGAGTAGTGCAAGGAAGGTAGTGCAGGGGTCCCCTGTGGTCATCCCCCTGCAAAACAGATACACTGCTTTGAGTACTGTTGAGGGGGATGACTCATCAGGGGAGGGCAGCAGCAGCCAAGTTCATGGCACCATGGCTGGCTCTGTTGCACAGGAGGGCAGGAAAAAGAGTGGGAGAGCGATAGTGATAGGAGATTCAATTGTGAGGGGAATAGATAGGCGTTTCTGCGGCCGTAACCGAGACTCCAGGATGGTATGTTGCCTCCCTGGTGCAAGGGTCAAGGATGTCTCGGAGCGGGTGCAGGATATTCTAAAAAGGGAGGGAGAACAGCCAGTTGTCGTGGTGCACATTGGTACCAACGACATAGGTAAAAAAAGGGATGAGGTCCTACGAAACGAATTTAAGGAGCTAGGAGCTAAATTAAAAAGTAGGACCTCAAAAGTAGTAATCTCAGGATTGCTACTAGTGCCATGTGCTAGTCAGAGTAGGAATCACAGGATAGCGCAGATGAATACGTGGCTTGAGCAGTGGTGCAGCAGGGAGGGATTCAAATTCCTGGGGCAATGGAACCGGTTCTGGGGGAGCTGGGACCAGTACAAACCGGACGGTCTGCACCTGGGCAGGACCGGAACCAATGTCCTAGGGGGAGTGTTTGCTAGGGCTGTTGGGGAGGAGTTAAAGTAATATGGCAGGGGGATGGGAACCAATGCAGGGAGACAGAGGGAAACAAAAAGGAGACAAAAGCAAAAGACAGAAAGGAGATGAGGAAAAGTGGAGGGCAGAGAAACACAAGGCAAAGAACAAAAAGGACCACTGTACAGCAAAATTCTAAAAGGACAAAGGGTGTTAAAAAAACAAGCCTGAAGGCTTTGTGTCTTAATGCAAGGAGTATCCGTAATAAGATGGATGAATTAACTGTGCAAATAGAGGTTAACAAATATGATGTGATTGGGATTACGGAGACGTGGCTCCAGGATGATCAGGGCTGGGAACTCAACATCCATGGTTATTCAACATTCAGGAAGGATAGAATAAAAGGAAAAGGAGGTGGGGTAGCATTGCTGGTTAAAAAGGAGATTAATGCAATAGTTAGGAAGGACATTAGCTTGGATGATGTGGAATCTATATGGGTAGAGCTGCAGAACACCAAAGGGCAAAAAACGTTAGTGGGAGTTGTGTACAGACCTCCAAACAGTAGTAGTGATGTTGGGGAGGGCATCAAACAGGAAATTAGGGGCGCATGCAATAAAGGTGCAGCAGTTATAATGGGTGACATTAATATGCACATAGATTGGGCTAACCAAACTGGAAGCAATACGGTGGAGGAGGATTTCCTGGAGTGCATAAGGGATGGTTTTCTAGACCAATATGTCGAGGAACCAACTAGGGGGGAGGCCATCTTGACTGGGTGTTGTGTAATGAGAGAGGATTAATTAGCAATCTCGTTGTGCGAGGCCCCTTGGGGAAGAGTGACCATAATATGGTGGAATTCTGCATTAGGATGGAGAATGAACCAGTTAATTCAAAGACCATGGTCCAGAACTTAAAGAAGGCTAACTTTGAAGGTATGAGGCGTGAATTGGCTAGGATAGATTGGCGAATGATACTTAAGGGGTTAACTGTGGATGGGCAATGGCACACATTTAGAGACCACATGGATGAACTACAACAATTGTACATTCCTGTCTGGCGTAAAAATAAAAAAGGGAAGGTGGCTCAACCGTGGCTATCAAGGGAAATCAGGGATAATATTAAAGCCAAGGAAGTGGCATACTAATTGGCCAGAAATAGCAGTGAACCCAGGGACTGGTAGAAATTTAGAACTCAGCAGAGGAGGACAAAGGGTTTGATTAGGGCAGGGAAAATAGAGTACGAGAGGAAGCTTGCAGGGAACATTAAGACGGACTGCAAAGGTTTCTATAGATATGTAAAGAGAAAAAGGTTAGTAAAGACAAACGTAGGTCCCCTGCAGTCAGAATCAGGGGAAGTCATAATGGGGAACAAAGAAATGGCAGACCAATTGAACAAGTACTTTGGTTCGGTATTCACTAAGGAGGACACAAACAACCTTCCGGATATAAAAGAGGTCAGAGGGCCTAGTAAGGAGGAGGGACTGAGGGAAATCCTTATTAGTCGGGAAAATGTGTTGGGGAAATTGATGGGATTGAAGGCCGATAAATCCCCAAAGCCTGATGGACTGCATCCCAGAGTATTTAAGGAGGTGGCCTTGGAAATAGCGGATGCATTGACAGTCATTTTCCAACATTCCATTGACTCTGGATCAGTTCCTATTGAGTGGAGGGTAGCCAATGTAACCCCACTTTTTAAAAAAGGAGGGAGAGAGAAAACAGGGAATTATAGACCGGTCAGCCTGACCTCAGCAGTGGGTAAAATGATGGAATCAATTATTAAGGATGTCATAGCAGCGCATTTGGAAAGAGGTGACATGATAGGTCCAAGTCAGCATGAATTTGTGAAAGAGAAATCATGCTTGACACATCTTCTGGAATTTTTTGAGGATGTTTCCAGTAGAGTGGACAAGGGAGAACCAGTTGATGTGGTATATTTGGACTTTCAGAAGGCTTTCGACAAGGTCCCACACAAGAGATTAATGTGCAAAGTTAAAGCATATGGGATTGGGGGTAGTGTGCTGACATGGATTGAGAACTGGTTGTCAGACAGGAAGCAAAGAGTAGGAGTAAATGGGTACTTTTCGGAATGGCAGGCCGTGACTAGTGGGGTACCGCAAGGTTCTGTGCTGGGGATCTAGCTGTTTACACTGTACATTAATGATTTAGACGAGGGGATTAAATGTAGTATCTCCAAATTTGCGAATGACACTAAGTTAGGTGGCAGTGTGAGCTGCGAGGAGGATGCTATGAGGCTGCAGAGTGACTTGGATAGGTTAGGTGAGTGGGCAAATGCATGGCAGATGAAGTATAATGTGGATAAATGTCAGGTTATCCACTTTGGTGGTAAAAACAGAGAGACAGACTATTATCTGAATGGTGACAGATTAGGAAAAGGGGAGGTGCAACGAGACCTGGGTGTCATGGTACGTCAGTCATTGAAGGTTGGCATGCAGGTACAGCAGGCGGTTAGGAAAGCAAATGGCATGTTGGCCTTCATAGCGAGGGGATTTGAGTACAGGGGCAGGGAGGTGTTGCTACAGTTGCACAGGGCCTTGGTGAGGCCACACCTGGAGTATTGTGTACAGTTTTAGTATCCTAACTTGAGGAAGGACATTCTTGCTATTGAGGGAGTGCAGCGAAGGTTCACCAGACTGATTCCCGGGATGGCGGGATTGACCTATCAAGAAAGACTGGATCAACTGGGCTTGTATTCACTGGAGTTCAGAAGAATGAGAGGGGATCTCATAGAAACGTTTAAAATTCTGATGGGTTCAGACAGGTTAGATGCAGGAAGAATGTTCCCAATGTTGGGGAAGTCCAGAACCAGGGGTCACAGTCTAAGGATAAGGGGTAAGCCATTTAGGACCGAGATGAGGAGAAACTTCTTCACCCAGAGAGTGGTGAACCTGTGGAATTCTCTACCACAGAAAGTTGTTGAGGCCAATTCACTAAATATATTGAAAAAGGAGTTAGATGAAGTCCTTACTACTAGGGGGATCAAGGGGTATGGCGAGAAAGCAGGAATGGGGTACTGAAGTTGCATGTTCAGCCATGAACTCATTGAATGGCGGTGCAGGCTAGAACAGCTGAATGGCCTACTCCTGCACCTATTTTCTATGTTTCTATGTAATATGGAAAACGCGGCAGCCAATTTTCCCACAACAACTCCCACAAACAGCAATGTGATAATGACCAGATAAACTGGTTATGTTGATTGAGGGATAAATATTGGCCAGGACACCAGGGATAATTCCCTTGCTCTTCTTCGAAATAGTGCCATGGGATCTTTTATGTCCACCCGAGAGAGCTGACAGGGCCTTGGTTTAACGTCCCATCCAAAAGACGGCACCTCCGACAGTGCAGCACTCCCTCAGCACTGCACTGGAGTGTCAGCCTAGGTTTATGTGCTCAAGTCCCTGGAGTGTGACATGCATTAGAAAGGGTTCAGAGAGGAGAGGCCAGGATAAATTCAGTCCTTTGGGGACCAAGTTTTGAAACAAAAAACAACTGAACTTGTTCTCATTGAAGGAAAGAAAACTGTGGGGAGATGTGGAGATGTGGTCCAGGTCTGTAGGATAATGCAAGGCACTGGCAAGGTATTGGTAAATTACTGGTAAAGTACTGGTAATTTACTGGTAAAGTACTGGTAAATTACTCGTAAATTACTGGTGGTAAATTACTGGTAAAGTACTGGTAAATTACTGGTACAGTACTGGGAAATACTGGTAAATTACTGGTAAAGTACTGGTAAATGATACTGGCAAAGTTGAAGCAAGCAAACTATTTAAATTGTACATGGAACAGAGGCCTGGAGGACTCAAGTACAACCATCACAAATATTGAGCAAGGTTTGAGTTGAGAAAAAACCTATTTCTCACAGGATAATGGATGTGGAATAGACTGCCAGAGAAAGCAATTGATTTGGAGACAATTGACACCTTTAAAGAGAGTTGGACTGATATCTGTTCAGAAGGGGCATTGGATTTATAGAGATGCTGGGCAATTTGAAATTTTCAAGACTCAGATGGATAGAATTTTGTTAGGCAAGGGTATCAAGGGATATGGTACAAAGGCGGGTGAATGGCATTGAGATACTGATCAGCCACTTTCCAATAGAATGACGGAACAGGCTAGAAGGGCTAAATAGCCTCATCCTGTTTCTATGCTCCAAAATTCCCAAGTTGAATGCCACGTACCAGTTTGACTCATCACCAACTGCTTCATTTAGATCCTTATGTGAGGGGCCTTTGGCAAAGAGGTGTGTCTGTCGTGAGTGGGCAATGAGTGACAGGTCGGTGCAGATCCAAACCTTCCATCTCTGCAGCCTCTTCTTCCCCTTGGAGTCACGGACCCATCTCACATCGTGATCCTAGATCCCATACACAGGCTGCAGGAAGTCCTTCTGATTCGTGCCTTGGAGTTTGGAACCATGGAGAACAATTTGGATCCATGTCTCACACATTGCCTGTATCAGCACTTTAATGTCACTGAAGAAAGACAAAAGTGTCCCTCACTCCTTCTCGATTTCAAAATTCTCATCCTTATTTTCAAATCACTCCATGGGTTCACCCCTCCCTATCTCTGTAATCTCCTCCAGCCCCACAACTCCCCTCGAGATGTCTGCGCTTCTCTAATTATGCCCTTCTGAGCATCCCTGATTATAATCATTCAACCATTGGTGACTGTGCCTTCTGTTGCATAGGCCCCAAGCTCTGAAACTCCCTGCCTAAACCTCTCTACCTCTCTACCTCTCTTTTCTCCTTCAAGATGCTCCTTAAAACATACCTCTTTCACCTGCACTAATTTCTACTTGTGCGGCTCGGTGTCAAATTTTTAGCGCATAATACTCCTGTGAGGTGCCTTGGGACGTTTTAGCATGTTAAAGGCGCTATATAAATAAAAGTTATTGTTATTGTTCTCATGGTGAACCCAGAGGACCGTGTCCAGGCTCAAGTTGGCATTCAACAGGTCCCCCAGGTATCGATATGAATCGGCTTGAGTTTATAAAGAACCCAAACACCTTGACCACTTTTCAAACCCAGCCTGATACCGTCCTGTTGTTATACCCCGAGCCGTGTCGACACAATTGATGCGAGGCAGCCTCCATGGAGCGGGTCTCAAAACACTGCATTCTGGAGTCAGATTGAGCCCTGACTCTGCAGTTATACTGTCAACTTTTATACTGTCACAGATCCAAAATTCAGTGTGAGAGATTTCAAACGGAGGACAAGAGAAAGTGAGTTGTGAGGCTGCGGGATTCACTTCCAAGGTTGATAGTTGAGGCAGAAACTTTGTCAACACACAAAATTAGACTGGATAGTGGGGGGATGAAGGAAAAGGGTTCGAAGGGTTATGGAACAGGATGGGTAAATATGATTATAAGTATTTGCTCGTGTGGAGGCTAAATGCCAACATGGACTGGTTGGGTCGAATGGCCTACTTCCGTGTTGTAAATTCTGCAAAATCATAGAGTCATAGAATGATACAGCACAGAAGGAAGCCATTTGGTCCACCATGCCTTTGTGGGCTCTTTGGTATCCAACTAGAGCTATCCAACTAGTCCCACTTCCCTGCTCTTTTCCCATATCCCAGTTTCATAGCACTGTCGACGATACTTCCCATCACTTTGCTGATGATTGAGAGTAGACAGATGGGGCGGTAATTGGCCAGAATGGATTTGTTCTACTTTTTGTGGACAGGACATACCTGGGCAGTTTTCCACATTGTCGGATAGATACCAGTGTTGTAGCTGTACTGGAACAACTTGACTAGAGGCGTGGCTAGTTCTGGAGCACAAGTCTTCAGCTCTACAGCCGGGATCAACCTGGTGAATTTATATTAAAATAGCCTTACTCCAAACCCATATCCCTTCACTCTGTGCTGAACCTGGAGGTTATCACTGAGGTATGCCAGCTCATAAGGGGAGATCTTCAGCCTGCCGGCACCATCAGTACTGTACTGTCCGTCGAGGTCAAAGTCATTGCGGCACTGTCATTCTACGTGTCGTGTTCTTTTCAGGCCTCAGCTGGCGACATTTGCGGTCTGTCTCAGCTTGCCACACATTGCTGCATGAGACGGGTCACTGAAGCCCTGTATGCACGCAGGAGGGACTTGATCAGCTTCCCTATGACCAGGGAGGCACAGAGTGAGAGGGCGCTAGGATTCTCCAGAATTGCAAACTTCCCCAAGGGTGCAGGGAAACATAGAAACATAGAAAATAGGTGCAGGAGTAGGCCATTCGGCCGTTCTAGCCTGCACCGCCATTCAATGAGGTCATGGCTGAACATGCAACTTCAGTACCCCATTCCTGCTTTCTCGCCATACCCTTTGATTCCCCCTAGTAGTAAGGACTACATCTAACTCCTTTTTGAATATATTTAGTGAATTGGCCTCAACAACTTTCTGTGGTAGAGAATTCCACAGGTTCACCACTCTCTGGGTGAAGAAGTTTCTCCTCATCTTGGTCCTAAATGGCTTATCCCTTATCCTTAGACTGTGACCCCTGGTTTTGGACATCCCCAACATTGGGAACATTCTTCCTGCATCTAACCTGTCTAAACCCATCAGAATTTTAAACATTTCTATGAGATCCCCTCTCATTCTTCTGAACTCCAGTGAATACAAGCCCAGTTGATCTAGTCTTTCTTGATATGTCATTCCCGCCATCCCGGGAATCAGTCTGGTGAACCTTCGCTGCACTCCCTCAATAGCAAGAATGTCCTTCCTCAAGTTAGGAGACCAAAACTGTACACAATACTCCAGGTGTGGCCTCACCAAGGCCCTGTATAACTGTAGTAACACTTCCCTGCCCCTGTACTCAAATCCCCTCGCTATGAAGGCCAACATGCCATTTGCTTTCTTAACCGCCTGCTGTACCTGCATGCCAACCTTCAGTGACTGATGTACCATGACACCCAGGTCTTGTTGCACCTCCCCTTTTCCTAATCTGTCACCATTCAGATAATAGTCTGTCTCTCTGTTTTTACCACCACAGTGGATAACCTCACATTTATCCACATTATACTTCATCTGCCATGCATTTGCCCACTCACCTAACCTATCCAAGTCACTCTGCAGCCTCATAACATCCTCCTCGCAGCTCACACTGCCATCCAACTTAGTGTCATCCGCAAATTTGGAGATACTACATTTAATCCCCTCGTCTAAATCATTAATGTACAATGTAAACAGCTGGAGCCCCAGCACAGAACCTTGCGGTACCCCACTAGTCACAGCCTGCCATTCTGAAAAGTACCCAGTTAGTCCTACTCTTTGCTTCCTGTCTGACAACCAGTTCTCAATCCACGTCAGCACACTACCCCCAATCCCATGTGCTTTAACTTTGCACATTAATCTCTTGTGTGGGACCTTGTCGAAAGCCTTCTGAAAGTCCAAATATACCACATCAACTGGTTCTCCCTTGTCCACGCTACTGGAAACATCCTCAAAAAATTCCAGAAGATTTGTCAAGCATGATTTTCCTTTCACAAATCCATGCTGACTTGGACCTATCATGTCACCTCTTTCCAAATGCGCTGCTATGACATCCTTAATAATTGATTCCATCATTTTACCCACTACTGAGGTCAGGCTGACCGGTCTATAATTCCCTGTTTTCTCTTTCCCTCCTTTTTTAAAAAGTGGGGTTACATTGGCTACCCTCCACTCCATAGGAACTGATCCAGAGTCTATGGAATGTTGGAAAATGACTGTCAATGCAGCCGCTATTTCCAAGGCCACCTCCTTAAGTACTCTGGGATGCAGTCCATCAGGCCCTGGGGATTTATTGGCCTTCAATCCCATCAATTTCCCGACTAATAAGGATTTCCCTCTGTTCCTCCTTCTTACCAGACACTCTGACCCCTTTTATATCCGGAAGGTTGTTTGTGTCCTCCTTAGTGAATACTGAACGAAAGTACTTGTTCAATTGGTCTGCCATTTCTTTGTTCCCCATTATGACTTCCCCTGATTCTGACTGCAGAGGACCTACGTTTGTCTTTACTAATCTTTTTCTCTTTATATATCTATAGGAACTTTTGCAGTCCATCTTAATGTTCCCTGCAAGCTTCCTCTCGTACTCTATTTTCCCTGCCCTAATCAAACCCTTTGTCCTCCTCTGCTGAGTTCTAAATTTCTCCCAGTCCCCGGGTTCGCTGCTATTTCTGGCCAATTTGTGTGCCACTTCCTTGGCTTTAATGCTATCCCTGATTTCCCTTGATAGCCATGGTTGAGCCACCTTCCCTTTCTTATTTTTACGCCAGACAGGGATGTACAATTGTTGTAGTTCATCCATGTCTAAATGTCTGCCATTGCCCATCCACAGTCAACCCCTTAAGTATCATTCGCCAATCTATCCTAGCCAATTCATGCCTCATACCTTCAAAGTTACCCTTCTTTAAGTTCTGGACCATGATCTCTGAATTAACTGTTTCTTTCTCCATCCTAATGTAGAATTCCACCATATTATGGTCACTCTTTCCCAAGGGGCCTCGCACAACGAGATTGCTAATTAATCCTCTCTCATTACACAACACCCAGTCTAAGATGGCCTCCCCCCCTAGTTAGTTTCTCGACATATTGGTCTCGAAAACCATCCCTTATGCACTCCAGGAAATCCTCCGCCACCGTATTGCTTCCAGTTTGGTTAGCCAAATCTATATGCATATTAAAGTCACCCATGATAACTGCTGCACCTTTATTGCATGCACCCCTAATTTCCTGTTTGATGCCCTCCCCAACATCACTACCTTGTTTGGAGGTCTGTACACAACTCCCACTAACGTCTTTTGCCCTTTGGTGTTCTGCAGCTCTATCCATATAGATTCCACATCATCCAAGCTAATGTCCTTCCTAACTATTGCCTTAATCTCCTCCTTAACCAGCAATGCTACCCCACCTCCTTTTCCTTTTATTCTATCCTTCCTGAATGTTGAATAACCATGGATGTTGAGTTCCCAGCCCTGATAATCCTGGAGCCACGTCTCTGTAATTCCAATCACATCATATCTGTTAACATCTATTTGCACAGTTAATTCATCCAGCTTATTACGGATACTCCTTGCATTAAGACACAAAGCCTTCAGGCTTGTTTTTTTAACACCCTTTGTCCTTTTAGAATTATGATGTAGTGTGGCCCTTTTTATTTCTTGCCCTTGTTTACTCGGCCTTCCACTATTGCTTTTTACCTTTCTACCATCTGTTTCTGACTCCATATTACTTCGCCCTATCTCGCCGCATAGGTTCCCACCCCCCTGCCATATTAGCTTAAACACTCCCGAACTGCATTAACAAATGTTACCCCCAGGACATCAGTTCCAGTCCTGCCCAAGTGCAGACCGTCCCTTTTGTACAGGTCCCACTTTCCCCAATGTCCCAGGAATTTGAATCCCTCCCTCTTGCACCACTGCTCAAGCCACATATTTATTCTAACTATCCTGCTCCCTCTACTCTGATTAGCACATGGCACTGGTAGCAATCCAGAGATTGCTACCTTTGAGGTCCTACTTTTTAATTTAACTCCTAGCTCCCTAAATTCAGCTTGTAGGACCTCTTCCCGCTTATTACCTATATCGTTGGTACCTACATGTACCACGACAACTGGCTGTACGCACAACGCGATGCGGGCACCTTTTCAGAGTGCAGAGGTTTTCAGGAACCGCAAGGGATTCCACTCCCTGAATGTCTAACTCGTTGTCGACCACCAGCAAATTATAATGGCAGTGAATGCTAAATTTCCGGACAGCATCCATGATGCTCACATCCTGCGTGAGAGCGCTGTATCTGACTTGTTTAACAATCAGCTACAAGGTCAATGCTGGATGCTTGGTGACAAAGGATATGGCCTTGCCACCTGGCTGATGAACCCCCCCCCCCCCCACCCCCACGTGACACCCACACCGAAGCCGAGAGGCGATACAACGAGAGCCACAGAGTCACTCGCAATATCGTGGAGAAAACCATTGGAGTGCTTCAGCAGCGCTTTAGATGCCTGTACCACTCAGGAAACGAACTCCAATACCACCCTGGGCAGCTAGCTCCATTCATGCCATAAAAGGTGGCCTGGAGGCCCCTTCAGGGAGCAGTGCGAGCTGGTGCAGGAGGGCGACGGCAGCGAAGAGTGACGTCAGCAAGATCCAGGTCGGTGATTGGAGCGTGGGCAGATACAGCAGGAGCGGCGAGGTCGGGGCGAAGGAGCTGTGAGAGACTGTGAAGGGATGTGATCGGGGCCCAGGGGAGGCATGAGTTCGAGGCCAGGGGCCCAGGGGCAGCACGGGCCAGCCCACACTGCGATATACTTGCGCACTAGGTCCGTGCAGCAGAGCTGGTCTCCAGTTGTCTTGGTTAATCCTTGCCACTGGACCAAGACCTAGCTCTGTCAAGCCCGTGTGGTGGCTGGTGTGCAACGGCCACCACATGTCAAAAAAATCCACGCACAGGCATCTTCCACCCTTGAGGATGTAGTTCGGGTTCTTCATCCGAAACACCTGTGAACTCATCCTTTTTTTTGGCACGGAAGCAAGTCATCCTCCTTTCGAGGGACTGTCTATGATGATGATGAACCTGAAATTGATCCAGTTCCTTTCTGAATGCTGGGAAAGCGTCAGTATTTACTGGCAGTTTATTACATGTATCTTTAACAAGCACCTGCTGAGTTTAGCTTGTGGCTCCCTCAGTGTATAATGGTCTCACACCATGGGAGGGGGCGGCGGTAATATCGCCTTTGGGCGGCAGTGTAAAGCTGGCAATATTGGACCAGCTGCCCGTTTTACAACTCTCCCGATTTTCACTTCCATTGAAGTGAACAGTATATAGGGGCGGATCGCCCGTTTGACACGATCGCCCAGAGTCACAAGGACTACGGGTGGGTGAAGTGAAGCTGAAGCCATTCAGTCACTGATTCACACTTACTTCATCTTCACTTAGGTCTGGTTTTCCAACCGGCGAGCAAAATGGAGGCGAGAGGAGAAGGTGAAAAGCAGACCCGGCTTTTTAAATGGTATGTCTGTCTCACTGGCAATCACACCTTTTACCATCACCCTCTAGTTATCTGCAATCCCTTAAAGAATGAGAGTTATCATCAGGGTCTGTTCTCGCTCAGATATTCTCCCCGATTCTCCTGAAAGTGTTGTTTCATGATCAGGTTCCTTTTCATTAGATGTCAACAGATCTCTGGTGCTTCACTGAAGTCACCGCCCTTCGTGCCTGAGGCTATTCGACTGTAGAAGCACCATTGTCACAAAGTATATGTGTGTGGACATATGGCAAAGACAGAAATGTGCCTCATTGTTAAGTCCCTCAAGATAAAAGAAAGACTTGCATTTATACAGCGCCTTTCACAATTCAAAGTCCCAAAGTGCTTTACAGACAATGAAATACTTTTTTTTTTAAGTATATTCACTAGTGTAATGTAGGAAACGCAGCATTCAATTATCGCACAGCAAGCTCCCACAGACAGCAATGTGATAATGACCAGTTGATCTGTTTTTTGGTGATGTTGGTTGAGGGATAGATATTGGCTAGGACACCAGGGACAATGGAAATGATGGGGTGAAAAATTAGAGAGAAAATCCCATGTTTACGCAAACAGACAACTGAAAGTATAATGAACCAGTCATAAACTGGGTTTGGTGTTATTGCTCATCATTTCACATTTTATCTAAACCTTAGTTCAAGGCTTTGTTCTTCTTCAACACTCCACTCAGCAGGGCGGGGGGTGAACCTCTGGCTCAGTGGTAGCATTCCTGCCTCAGAGTCAGACGGTGCAGGGTTAGAACTTGCTCCAGATAATCCTGGTGAGTGGATGGGTTACAGTGTAAAGCTCCCCCTACACTGTTCCATCAAACACCCCCAGGGCAGGTACAGCACAGGTTAAATACAGAGTAAAGCTCACTCTGCACTGTTCCATCAAACACTCCCAGGGTAGGCACAACACGGGTTAAATACAGAGTAAAGCTCACTCTGCACTGTTCCATCAAACACTCCCAGGGTAGGCACAACACGGGTTAGATACAGAGTAAAGTTCCAGCTCTAAATTGTGGGTTGACATCCAGCGAGTGTGGGTGGAATTTCCTCATCGTATGGGTTGCGGGATCACATAAAACTGTCCTGCCGTATGGGATTAACCCTCCCATCAGTTGGTATACCGATGGTTATGGCCGTGGAAGGAGCGTTCACATCGTGGCTTGACAGACTGTTAATCAGCCTGTAAACCCATCCCCTCCTTCACACTGTTCTCCAAGGGGAGAGTGTGAAGGTATGAAAAATGTACAACTCAGCAGGACTAATCAAGGTGCTAATCAAGTTTTTTGATGAATTGGATCTCTCATTGAACACAGGGGATCCTTAAGTTACAAAGTGCAAACATCTCTTACCATTCTTTTGACCATTCCTTGTTTGGCTTGTCTTCTACTAAGAATGTTCTTCATGTCTCATGTAGGTACCACATGCGGTTTGATGTTGAACCCATTACAAGCCTCACCTCATGGTTTTCCGACTTTTCACCCATCAACAATGATAGATAGTCTGTCTTTGCAGGTAACCTCCACATTTTTCTCCCCTCCTCTCTAAAGGAGCTACCTCACACTGGGATACAATTCCACTAGTGAGGCTGCCCTTGTAAACTTGACAAGGTACAAGCCTAGACAATTTGTCCACAGGTTATGCTCCATGGTAATATCACAACCAAGCACAATATACCAACATACATTCAATAGCGTCACTTGAAAGAGGAAGCTTTACTTTGTATCTAACCCGTGCTGTACCTGCCCTGGTTCTGTTTGATGGGACAATGTGGAGGGAATTTTAATCTAACCCTTGTGCCTCTTTTTTAATTCATTCTGGGATAAGGTCATCACTGGCAAGGCCAGCATTTATTGCCCATCCCTAATTGCCCTTGAGAAGGTAGTGGAGAGACCCCTTCTTGGGCCACTGCAGTCCGTGTGGTGAAGGTACTTCCACAGTGCTGTGAGGGAAGGAGTTCCAGGATTTTGACCCAGTGACGATGAAGGAACGGCAATATATTTCCAAGTCAGGATAGTGTGTGATTTGGAGGGAACTTACAGGTGATGGTGCTCCCATGCGCCTGCTGCCCTTGTCCTTCTAAGTAGCAGAGGTCGCGGGTTTGGGAGGTGCTGCCGAAGAAGCCGTGGTGAGTTGCTGCAGTGCATCTTGTGGATGGTAGACACTGCAGCCACGGTGCACCGGTGGTGGAGGGAGTGAATGTAGAAGGTGGTGGATGGGGTGCCATTCAAGCGGGCTGCTTTGTCCTGGATGGTGTTGAGCTTCTTGAGTGTTGTTGGAGCTGCATTCATCCAGGAAAGTGGGGAGTACTCATCACACTCCTGACTTGTGCCTTGTAGAAAGGCTTTGGGGAGTCAGGAGGTGAGACACCCACTGCATAATACCCAGCCTCTGACCAGCTCTTGTAGCCACAGTATTTATGTGGCTGATCCAGTTAAGTTTCTGGTCAATGGTGACCCCCAGAATGTTGATGGTGGGGGATTCGGCAATGGTAATGATGTTGAATATCAAGGGGAGGTGGTTAGACTTTCACTAGTTGGAGATGGTCATTGCCTGGCACTTACGTGGCGCGAATGTTACTTGCCACTTATTAGCCCAAGCCTGAATGTTGTCCAAGTCTTGTTGCATGTGGGCATGGAGTGCTTCATTTTCTGAGGAGTTGCGAATGGAACTGAACACTGTGCAATCATCAGCGAACATCCCCACTTCTGACCTTATGATGGAGGGAAGGTCATTGATGAAGCAGCTGAAGATGGTTAGGCCTAGGACACCGCCCTGAGGAACTCCTGCAGCGATGTCCTGGGGCTGTGATATTTGACCTCTAACATTCACAGTCATCTTCCTTTTTGCTCGGTATGACTCCAGCCACTGGAGAGTTTCCCCCCTGATTTCCATTGACTTCAGTTTTACCAGGGCTCCTTGATGCCATACTCGGTCAAATGCTGCCTTGATGTCAAGCGCAGTCACTCTCTCATCACTTCTGGAATTCAACTCATGTTTGGACCAAGGCTTTAATGAGGTCTGGAGCCAAGTGGTCCTAGAGGAACCCAAACTGAGTATCAGTGAGCAGGTTATTGGTGAGTAAGTGCCGCTTGATAGCACTGTTGACAACACCTTCCATCAGTTTGCTGATGATAGAGAGTAAACTGATGGGGCTCTGGAAGTGTTTGTTAGGGCAGTGTAGAGGGAGCTTTACTCTCTATCTAACCCGTGCTGTACCTGCCCTGGGAGTATTTGATGGGACAGTGTAGAGGGCGCTTTACTCTATATCTAAGCCATTCTGTACCTGCCCATGAAGTGCTAAATACTGACCCTTGGTGTCCAAAGTAGAAAGTTTTCCATTCCGCAATGTACATATCCCTCAGCTTGTTGATTCTAGAACCTCAGTGAAAAATATTATTTCATAGAAAGAGAATTGGCAACATATTTATGAATGTAGGAATGTTAGGACCAGGAATAGGCCATTCAGTCCACGAGCCTGCTCCACCATTCAATTGGTTCATGGCTGATCTGTACCTTAACTCCATTTTCCCACTATTGCTCCATATTCCTTGATACCCTTACCTAACAATAATGTATCGATCTCAGTCTTGAAAGCTCCAATTGTCCCGCAGTATCCATCGCTTCTTGGGGAGCAAGTTCCAGATTTCTACGCCCCTTTGTATGCAAAAGTGCTTCCTAATGTTGTTCCTGAACGGTCGAGCTCTAATTTTAAGATTATGTCCCCTTGGTTTTGATTCCTCTACCAGAAGAAATAGTTTCTCCATATCTAGCCCGTTGAATCCTTTTAACATTTCACACACCTCAATTGGCTCGCCCCTCACTCATCTACACTCTGACAGATTTGGCCCACACGCAATGCAACATTGGGTGTGTTACGCTCATAATAAAGTAATATAACTGAGTACTGTATGCAATGAGTAAGTGTGACCGTAGCTCCTTTAATTAAACTCCAGAGTGTTGGTACAGCGTGGGAGACCTGCTTATATACAGTGCTCCCAAGGGATGCTGGGATCCCTTGGGACTCCAACAGGCAGGCCCTCTGGTGGTGGTATGATACAGGTTGCCAAGGGTTACATACATAACATCACTCCCTCCCAAAGTCAATAGTACACTTATTTACAGGGTGGGGCTTTTCGCTCCCTTGTCAATCGTCTCGGTACAAATGCAGGTGTGGGTGAGTTGGTTGGTTCTTCGCTGGGCTGCTGGGCAGCTGGCCTTGCCGGGCTGCTGGGGATGGTCAGTTCGGCTTCGTGGTCAACCGTGATGTCAGTTGCCACTTGTGTGTGTGTTGGAGGGTCGAAGTTGATGGTGTCCTCTTTGGGTTGCTCGTGGTTGTTTATGAATCGCAATTTGGTTTGGTCCAAATGCTTTCTGCATGTTAGTCCATTGGCCGTTTTGACCTGAAACACCCTACTCCCTTTGGCTATGAATGTGTCAGCAAGCCATTTGGGACCGTGTTCATAGTTGTGTACAAATACAGGGTCATTGACTTCAATGTCGCGTGACAAGTTTGCGCGATCATGGTACATGCTTTGTTGATGCCGCCTGCCCTTGAAGTGATCATGGAGATCAGGGTGGACAAGAGAGAGCCTTGTTTTGAGTGCCCTTTTCATGTGCAGCTCGGCTGGGGGAACCCCGATGAAGGAGTGGGGTCTGGTGCGGTAGCTGAGCAGGACTCGGGACAGGCGGGTCTGCAGGGAGCCTTCCGAAACACGTTTCAAGCTTTGCTTGATGGTTTGGACTGCCTGTTCTGCCTAGCCATTGGATGCGGACTTGAACGGGGCAGATGTGACGTGCTTGATCCCATTGCAGGTCATGCAGCACTGGTGAAAACACGGCCCATTGTCGCTGACAAGGACATCAGGCAGGCCGTGTGTGGCAAACATGGCTCGTAGGCTTTCGATGGTAGCAGTGGACGTGCTTACAGACATTATTACACATTCAATCCATTTTGAGTAAGCATCCACAACTACCAAGAACATTTTGCCTAGAAATGGGCCCGCAAAGTCAACGTGGATCCTAGACCATGGTTTGGAGGGCCATGACCACCAACTTAGCGGTGCCTCTCTGGGTGCATTGCTCAGTTGAGAGCAAGTGTTGCATTGGTGCACACATGACTCTACATTTGAGTCGATGCTGGGCCACCACACATGGGATCTGGCTATAGCTTTCATCATTATTATGCCTGGGTGGGTACTGTGTAGGTCGCGTATGAACGTTTCCCTGCCTTTCTTAGGCAAAACCACGCGATTACCCCACAAAAGACAGTCCGCCTGTATGGACATTTCGTCATTAGCGCCGCTGGAATGGCTTGATCTCTTCATGCATCTCTGCTGGGACGCTGGACCAGCTCCCATGGAGGACACAATTTTTTTTTACAAGGGACAGTAAAGGATCCTGACTGGTTCAAGATCTGATGTGGTGGGCTGTAGCGGCTGACTTTTCGTTTTCGAATGCATCCATCACCAAGAGCAAGTCTGCAGGCTGTGCCATTTCCATCCCGGTGGTGGGCAATGGTAGCCGACTGAGAGCATCAGCGCAGTTCTCTGTGTCTGGTCTGTGGCGGATTACATAGTTGTATGCAGACAGCATGAGCACCCAGCTTTGGATGCGGGCAGAGGCACTGGTGTTAATCCCTTTGCTCTCTGAGAATGGTGATATGAACGGTTTATGGTCAGTTTCTAACTCAAACTTGAGACCAAACAGTTACTGGTGCATTTTTTTCACCCCGTAAATGCACGCCAGAGCTTCTTTTTCAGTCATGCTGTAGGGCCTTTCGGCCTTGGACAAACTCCTGGTGACTGGTAACGACCGGTTGCAATGTTCCCGATTCGTTAGCCTGTTGTAACACACACCTGTGCCCGTATGACGACGCATCGCAAGCTAGCACTAATCGTTTACATGGGTTATACAGAACAAGCAGTTTGTTGGAACATAACAGATTTCTGGCTTTCTCAAAAGCAGCCTCTTGTGATGTCCCCCATACCCAGTTGTCTCCCTTGCGCAGTAGCACATGTAGGAGTTCTAGCAAGGTGCTTAACCCAGGTAGGAAATGACTGAAATAGTTGAGGAGTCCCAGGAATGACCGCAGCTCTGTCACGTTCTGTGATCTCGGCGCGTTCTTTATGGCCTCCGTCTTGATGTCGGTGGGTCTGATGCCATCTGCTGCGATTCTTCTTCCTAAGAACTCGACCTCTGATGCCAGGAAAACACACTTTGAGCATTTCAACCTGAGCCCCACGCGATCTAGCCGACTTAGAACCTCTTCCAGGTTCTGCAATTGTTCGATGGTGTCCTGACCTGTGACCAGTATGTCGTCCTGGAAGACCACGGTGCGCGGAACCGACTTTAGCAGGCTCTCCATGTTCCGTTGGAAAATTGCTGCCGCCGAACGAATCCCAAACAGGCATCTGTTGTAGATGAACAGACCTTTGTGCGTGTTGATGCAGGTGAGGCCTTTCGAAGATTCCTCCAAGTCCAACTTGGTGAACGTCTTTCCTCCAGCCAGGGTTGCAAATAGGTCGTCTGCCTTGGGTAGCAGGTACTGGTCCTGTGGCGAAAAACGGTTAATTGTTACTTTATAGTCCCCACAAATTCTGACCGTGTCGGCGCCTTTGAGAACCGGAACAATCGGACTGGCCCACTCGTTGAACTCCACCGATGCGATGGTGCCTTCTCGCTGCAGCCTGTCCAGCTCAATTTCCACTTTCTCTCGCATCATATATGGCACCGCCCGTGCCTTGTGGTGGATGGGTGGTGTACCGGGAACCAAGTGGATCTGCACCTTCGCCCCCGAGAAACTTCCAATGTCTGGCTCAAACAACGACGGGAACCTGCTCAGAACCTGGGCACATGAGGCGTCATCGACGGACGAAAGTGCTCACATGTTGTTCCAGTTCCAGCGGATTTTTCCCAGCCAGCTTCTGCCGAACAGTGTGCGGCCATCCCCGGCACAATCCATAGTGGGAGTTCGTGCACTGCTCCATCATAGGAGACTTTTACTTCTGCGCTGCCAATAACAGGGATCAGCTGTTTGGTGTAAGTTCTTAGCTTGGTGTAAATGGGTATAAGCTTGGGCCTGTGTGCCTTGTTGCACCACAGCCTGTTGAAGGCCTTTTTGCTCATGATAGACTGACTTGTACCCGTGCCCAGTTCCATGGATACTGGAATTCCGTTCAGTTCAACTTTTAACATGATCGGTGGACATTTCGTGGTGAAGGTGTATACCCCGTACACTTCTGCCTCCTCGGTTCGAGTCTCTCGTTCAGCCTGATCCACCATGGATCGATCCTCCTCTGTAACGTGGTGGTTTGCTGGGTTTGCAGCTTGTCTGCACATTCGCTGGAGGTGTCCCATTGTTCCACAGCTTTTGCACGCATAGTGTTTGAAGAAGCATTGATGGGCTCGATGATCACCTCCACAGCACCAACAAGGTGTTAACTGCCTCGCATTAATGATTGATGGCGGACTCTGGGTCATCTGAGATCGTGCAGCTGCCGGCGTGTACGTTCTGCCATATGCATTCCTGCCTGAAAACGACGTTACTTTGTGTACAGTACTAGCCAAAACCTCTTTATGCTGCAAAATTTGTTTGGTGTTATCGCTGGTGGACATAAATGCCTGGGCTATCGTTATGGCTTTGCTCAGGTTCGGTGTTTCAACAGTCAATAGTTTGCGAAGGATAACCTCATGGTCAATGCCAAGCACAAAAAAGTCTCTTAGCATTTGCTCAAGGAATCCATCGAATTCGCAATGTCCTGCAAGGCGCCTGAGTTCGGCGACGTAGCTCACCACTTCCTGACCTTCAGATCGTTGACACATGTAGAACCGATACCATGCCATCAAAATGCTTTCCTTCGGATTTAGGTGCTCCCGGACCAGCGTACACAGTTCTTCATAGAATTTGGTTGTTGGTTTTACCGGAGCTAGAAGATTCTTCATGAGGCCATAGGTTGTTGCCCCACAGACAGTGAGGAGGATTGCCCTTTGTTTGGCAGCATTCTCGTCCCCTTCCAGCTCGTTGGCCACGAAGTATTGGTCGAGTCGCTCCACGAAGGCCTTCCAATCGTCCCCTTCTGAGAATTTCTCCAGGGTACCAACAGTTCTTTGCATTTTCGCGTGGTTGTTCGTTATCTTGTCGCCAATTATTACGCTCATAATAAAGTGATACAACTGAGTACTGTATGCAATGAGTAAGTGTGACCTTTAATTAAACTCCAGAGTGTTGGTACAGCATGGGAGGCCTGCTTAGATACAGTGCTCCCAAGGGATGCTGGGATCCCTTGGGACTCCAACATGTGGGCCCTCTGGTGATGGTATGAAACAGGTTGCCAAGGGTTACATACATAACAGGGTGGATAACCGAGTTGCTTTTCTGTGTCTTGCAGCCTCATCAACCACAACCTGTACATCCAACTCGAGCCCTTCTGGTTCCTGAGACGGTGAAGCCGCACGGATATGACTTGTATAGGGCGGCGGAATCACGACTACGCCTGAACACTGCTACAGAGGCTTGGAAGGTACATGGCTTTGATCTGTACAGGACATTGGAGCCGCCGTCATACCTGGGCTCTGGACCAACGTACACCTCAGACATCTCTAACGGTAAGTGTGATTGCATCCAGAAGGGGCTTGTGACATGTCAAGGATGTTAGCTGTTATTTACCAAATCTTCATTGAAGGACAGCAGTTTATTGCTCCAAGGCAACTCACAAATGATCCAAGATGCTGAAAGACAGAGTCATGGGATATGGGCCTGTGCCAGGATTTCTGTACATAATTCTAGAGCCAGGACACTGCCACCATAGAAAAGAAAAATACTGTCCGATCTATCATTTCAGCTGTGGCTCAGTGGATAGCACTCTTGCCTCTGAGTCAAAAGGTTGTGGGTTCAACTCAGAATCCAGAGATTTGGACACATAATCTCGGCTGACACTTACAGTGCAGCACTGAGGGAGTGCTGCACTGTTGGAAATGTTGTCTTTCAGCAGAGATGTTAAACTGAGGCCCCATTTGCCTTCTCAATAAAAGATCGTACAGCACTATTCAAAGAATATTTATCCCTTAACCAACATCACTAAAACTGATTGTCTGGTCATTATCACGTTGCTGTTTGTGGGAGCTTACTGTGCACAAATAAGCTACCGCGTTTCCTACATTACAACAGCGACTACACTTTAAAAGTACTTCATTGGCTGAAAAGTGCTTTGAGATGTCCGATGGTCATGAAGGGTGCTATATAAGTCCAAGTCTTTCTATTTACAATCTATATCAATGACTTAGATGAGAGGACCGAGTGTAATGTATCCATGTTTGCTGATGATACAGAGCTCGGTGGAAAGTTAGCTGTGAGGAGGACGCATTGAGGCTGTAAAGGGATATGGACAGGATAAGTGAGTGGGCAAGAAGGTGGCAGATGGAGTATAATGTGGGGAAATGTGAAATTATCCACTTTGGTAGGAACAATAGAAAAGCTGAATATTTTTTTGAAGGTGAGAAACTATTAAATGTTGATGTTGAGAGGGATTTGGGTGTGCTTATACATGAATCACGGAAGGTTAACATGTGGGTACAGCAAGCAATTAGGAAAGCAAATGGTATGTTAGTCTTTATTGCAAGGGGGTTGCAATATAAGAGTAAGGAAGTCTTGCTGCAATTATATAGGGCCTTGGTGAGACCACACCTGGAGTATTGTATACAGTTTTGTTCTCCTTACCTAAGGAAGGATATACTTGCCTCAGGGGAGGTGCAACGAAGGTTGAAGAGATTGATTCCGAGGATGAGAGGGCTGTCCTATGAGGAGAGACTGAGCAGAATGGGTCTATACTCTCTGGAGTTTTGAAGAATGAGAGGTGATCTCATTTAAATGTATAAAATTCTTAGAGTGCTTGACAGGGTAGATGCTGAGAGGCTGTTTACCCTGGCTGCAGAGTCTAGAACTAGGGGCCACAGTCTCAGGATAAGGGATTGACCATTTAGGACTGAGATTGGAGAAAGTGGTGAATCTTTGGAATTCTCTACCACAGAGGGCTGTTGATTATATGCAAGACTGAGATCGATAGATTTTTTGGGCACTAAAGAGAATCAAGGGATCTGGGGATAGGCGGAAGAGCGGAGCTGATGTAAAAGATCAGCCATGATCTCATTGAATGGTGGAGCAGGCTCGAGGGGCCGTATTGCCTATTCCTTTCTTCTGTTCTCATGAGACAGGGAAATCAGAGGGAGGGTTGGCTGGACAGTAATACTGGGGGATCCTGGAAGCTGAAGGTCATGCAGACACAGCAGGTGCATCACCCACTGAGATCTATATATAAGGTAAAAAGCTAAATGGAAACAAAGGAATGTCTTATATTTATATAGCGGTTTTCACGACGTCATCACTTCACAGCCGGATGTACATTTGAAGTGTAGTCACTGTTGTAATGTAGGCAAACGCGGCAGCCAATTTGCTTCACAGCAAGCTCCCACAAACAGCAATGAGGTAAATAACTACATATACTGTGTTAGTGATGCTAGTTGAGGGATAAATGCTGACTAGGACACTGGGAGAGCTTCCCCTTCAAATAATGCCGTGGGATCTTTTACGTCCACCTGAGAGAGCAGACGGGGCCTGGGTTTAACGTCTCATCCGAAAGACGGCACCTCTGACAGTGCAGCACTCCCTCAGTATCCCATTGGGACTCTATACACTGGAGGTGAATAGAAAGGAGCTTGATCCATTGGAATTCTACGAACAAATGCTGCTTGTTAAATATTTGCTGTGCATATTTCTTTGCACCAGATGGCACCAGAGCTTTGGAAAGGATGCACTGTGCAGTGGAATTGCTGTGCATGTTCGGTGCCAGCAGGCAGCAGTGTTGCACTTAATAGAAGAAATTACAGTTCTGACAAACCAGTTTAAAATTTGAAATGCTGACATTTTGCCTTTGACAGCCCCAGTAGCCAGTGAATGTTTTTTTTATATAGTTTCTTGTTAATTACAATGTACATGTTTATTCAGAGTAGCCTATTTGTTCATTAAAGATACTGTCGAACTAAGGCCCTCTCAGGAATAACTGAATCACAGAATCTTACAGCACAGAAGGAGGCCATTCAGCCCATCGTGCCTGTGCCGGCTCTTTGAAAGAGCTATCCAATTAGTCCCACTCCCCTACTCTTTCCACACAGCCCACCAAATGTTTCCCCTTCAAGTATTGATCCAATTCTCTTTGAAAGTTACTATTGAATCTGCTTCCACCATCCTTTCAGGGAGTGCATTCTATATCACTGCATAAAAAAAGACATTCTTCCTCCCCTCTCTGGTTCTTTTGCCAATTACCTTAAATCTGTGTCCTCTGGTCCTGCTGGGGGAAATCAGTTCTCGATCTGGGGCCCTTCTTGCCCTGGTTGATCGTCTCGGTGTGAAGGCTGGTGTTGTTGAATCATTTGTTGGGCCCTCGCTGGGCTGCTGTGTAGCTGGCCTTGCTGGGCTGTCTGGTGTGTTGGGCCCTGCTGGGCTGCTGTGGATGATGGGTTCTGCTTCGTGGTCAATCATGGTGCCAGTTGCCACTGGTGTGTGTGCTGGGGGATCAAAAAAGGTAGGGTCCCAGGTGGGTTGCTCAGGATAGTCCGTGAATCTGAGTTTGATTTGGTCCAAGTGTTTCCGGTGAATGAGTCCATTTGAAAGTTTGACCCGAAACACCCTGCTCCCCTCTTTGGCCATGACAGTGCCGGGAAGCCACTTGGGCCCTTGTCCATAATTTAATACAAATACAGAATCATTGATTTCAATCTCGCTTGACACATTTGCGCTATCATGGTATGCACTTTGTTGAAGCCGCCTGCTCTCTACGTGTTCATGTAGATCAGGGTGAACTAACAAGAGCCTTGTCTTAAGTGCTCTTTTCATGAGCAGTTCAGCAGGTGAGATCCCAGTGAGTGAGTGGGATCTCGTGCGACAGCTAAGCAGGACTCGGGATAGGCGAGTCTGCAGTGAGCCTTCAGTTACCCTCTTCAAGCCTTCCTTGATGGTTTGTACTGCTCTCTCTGCCTGACCATTGGATGCTGGTTTAAACGGGGCAGATGTGACATGTTTGATCCCGTTACGGATCATGAATTCTTTGAACTCAGCACTGGTAAAACATGGTCCGTTGTCATTCACCAGGACATCAGGTAGGCCATGTGCGTCTACAACCGCAAGGAGCAATTTACCCAAGAACGGTCCTGCATAGTCGACGTGTACCCTAGACCAAGGTTTGGAGGGCCAAGACCATAAACTTAGTGGTGCCTCCCTGGGTACATTGCTTAACTGCGAGCATGTATTACATCTGTGATGCAGGACTCTAAGTCCGCATCGATACCGGGTCACCACACGTGGGATCTGGCTATCGCTTTCATCATTACGATGCCTGGGTGGGTACTGTGGAGGTCATTGATGAAGGTGTCTCTGCCATTATTGGGGACCACAACTTGATTGCCCCACAGAGGGCAGTCTGCCTGTATAGACATTTCATCTTTGCGGCACTGGAACGGCTTTATCTCTTCCTGCATTTCCACTGGGACACTGGACCAGCTCCTGTGAAGCACACAGCTTTTGACTAGAGATAATAAGGGGTCCTGGCTTGTCCAGATTTTGATCAGTGACGGGTGATAGCTCACTCTCAAATGCTTCCATAACCATGGCTAGATCTGCGGGCTGCGTCATTTCCACCATCATGGTGGGCAATGGCAGCCTACTGAGAGCATCGGCGCAGTTTTCTGTGCCTGGCCTGTGGCGGATGGCGTAATTGTACGCAGACAACATGAGCGCCCATCTCTGGATGCGGGCCGATGCGTTGGTATTTATCCCTTTACTCTTGGAGAACAGGGATATAAGTGGCTTATGGTCAGTTTCCAATTCGAATTTTAGCCCAAACAGGTATTGATGTATTTTCTTTACCCCATAGACACACGCTAACGCTTCTTTCTCAATCATGCTGTAGGCTCTCTCAGCCTTAGACAGACTCCTGGATGCATAAGCAACCGGTTGCAAAATCATTAGCTTGTTGCAATACACACCCGATGCCATATGACGACGCATCACATGCTAGTACCAAACGCTTACATGGATCATACAACACAAGCAATTTGTTTGACATAACAATTTTCTCACTTTTACAAAGGCATTTTCTTGGCTTTTGCCCCAACCCATTCGTCCCCTTTTCATAGTAAGACATGCAATGATTCTAATGGTGTGCTGAGACCCGGTAAGAAGTTACCAAAGTAGTTCAGGAGTCGCAGAAACGACCGCAGCTTCGTCACGTTCTGTGGCCTCGTTGCATTCTCGATTGCCTCCGTCTTCACGTTGGTGGGCCTGATGCCATCCGCCACAATCCTCCTTCCCAGGAATACCACTTCAGGCGCCAGGAAAACACACTTCGAGCGTTTTAACCCAAGCCCCACATGGTTGAGTCGACTAAGAACCTCCTCCAAGTTCTGCAGATGCTCGACTGTGTTCCGACCTGTGACCAAGATGTTGTCCTGGAAGACCACGGTGTGCGGGATTGACTTCAGTAAACTTTCCATGTTTCTCTGGAATATCGCCGCCACCGATCAGATTCCAAACGGGCATCTATTATAAACAAAAAGACCTTTGTGCGTGTTGATGTACAGTTCTTGCATCATGTAGGCTGAAGTTAGATCCAGCTTCGTGAACGTCTTTCCTCCCACCAGCATAGTAAAGAGATCGGCGGCTTTTGGTAGTGAGTATTGGTCCTGCAGGGAGAAATGATTGATAGTTACTTTGTAATCGGAACAGATTCTGACAGTGCCATCTCCCTTGAGGACTGGGACGATAGGACTGGCCCACTCGTTGAACTCGATTGGGGAAATGATGCCCTCTGTTTGTAGCCGGTCTAGCTCGATCTCTACCGTTTCTCTCATCATGTACGGTACTGCTCTCGTCTTGTGATGGATGGGTCGCGCCCCCGGAATTAGGTAGATCTGCACTTTTGCTCCTTGGAAATTCCCGATGCCTGGTTCGAACAGCGAAGGAAATTTGTTGAAGATCTTGGCACACGAAGTGTCGTCAGTGGGCGATAGCGCTTGGACGTCATCCCAGTTCCAGCGTATCTTTCCCAGCCAGCTCCTGCCGAGCAGTGTGGGACCATCGCCCGGTACCCCCCAGAGTGGTAGCTCATGCACCGCTCCATCGTAGGAGACTTTTACGGTAGGACTGCCGATTATAGGTATCAGTTCTTTCCTGTAAGTTCTTAGTTTCGTGCGAACTGGAGTTCAGACTGGCCTTGTTGCACCACAACCTTTCAAAAGTCTTTTTGCCCATGATGGACTGGCTCGCGCCCATGTCCAGCTCCATTGACACTGGGAGTCCATTTCGTTCAACATTCAGCATTATCGGGGGACAATTCGTGGTGAATGTGTGCACCCCATGTACCTCTGCCTCCTCGATCTGAGGCTCTGGTTCATCATGATCCTCTGTGGATCTGTTCTCCTCTGCAACATGGTGGTTTGCAGGTTTAACAGGCTTTGCAGCTTGCCTGCACACTTGTTGGAGGTGTCCCATTGTTCCACAGCCCTTGCAAACATACTCTTTGAATCGGCATGAATGGAACCGATGATCACCCCCGCAGCGCCAACAAGGTGTTAATGGCCTTGCATTCATCACCCTTGATGGTGGACTCTGAGACATCTGCGGACGTGTAGCTGCAGGTAATTGTGACCTGCCCTGTACGTTACGATTCGAAAACAACATCACTTTGTTCACAGTACTTGTAGCAGCACTTGTGTGCTGAGAGATTTGCTTCGTATTGTCACTGATGGTAATGAACGCCTGGGCTATCGCTATGGTCTTACTCAAGGTTGGGGTCTCTACAGTCAAAAGTTTGCAAAGTATGGTTTCATGGCCAATGCCAAGTACGAAAAAGTCTCTGAGCATGTGCTCCAAATGTCCTTCAAATTCGCAATGTCCTGCAAAGTGTCTTAACTCGGTGACATAACTCACTACTTCTTGGCCTTCAGACCTTTTTTAGGTGTAGAACTGGTACCTCGCCATCAGAACGCTTTCCTTCGGGTTCAAATGCTCTCGGACCAGTGTACACAAATCGTTGTACAATTTCTCCTTGGGTTTCGCTGGAGTGAGCAGATTCTTCATGAGGCCATACGTTGGTGCCCCACAGACGGTGAGGAGGATCGCCCTTCATTTGGCAGCGTTCTCTTCCCCATCTAGCTCATTGGCCACGAAGTATTGGTCGAGTCGCTCCACAAAAGTTTCCCAATCATCTCCCTCCGAGAATTTCTCCAGGATGCCCACTGTTCACTGCATCTTTGGGTTCGCTATCTGTATCTCATCGCCAGGTGTTGTGTATGGAGAAAGAGTCAGACTGAAGACTGTGAGCTCAAAGTAAAGTGTGACCTTAGTCTTTTATTGCGGGTCTCCAGAGTGCCTCTCCAACTGTGAAGCCTCCTTAAATACCTGTGCTCCCTAGGGATTATGGGATCTCTTGGGACTCCAGGGGATGAGCCCTCTGGTGGCTGTACAGAGTAAATACAAGTATACCTATATAACTAAAACCACTCATGATTTTGAACACCTCTATCAAATCTCCCCTCAATCTTCTCTGCTCTAACGAGAACTAATGCATCTTCTCTCGTCTCGTCACTGCATTAAGCCTGCTCCAAGCCCAGCCATCTAGTAGAGCATATTCATCCCTACGTCCAGTGTAATGATAAAACCTTCTTGCCGCCAGGACTTGGATGATCAACTGACCCAGAAGACAGCAACCCCAGTGGCTCAGTGTCTAAATGCACTGCCCAACACGATGGCTAAACCTAGAGACTTTATTTTATCCCTGGGACCCTGCTATTTTTCTGATCTAAGCTGAGCCAGAAATAGGCTAAGAACATTGGCTTCAGTTTGCCCAGGGTAGGGAGAGGGGGGGATAAATCATCAGGGTTCCTGTTCCTAACCGGTGACTCATTGTAGATGCTTTGCACGTGTGGGCCGCAGCGGAGGGCAGGATCAGGTTCCGCTGTGATGGCCCCCATGGTAAAATAACCTACCAAGACCCACTGTCCAGGTTTCCAACTGATGAGTGGTCAACTGAGGGAGGTAGATGCACTCCCCCTGCACGAGTCATTGTTGAGACTTTGGTGCTTAATGAGAAATAGAACACTTCATATTACTCCAACTGAGCACTGTTTGCGGGAGATATCGGGTCTTGGAAGTGCAGCGACAGGCCAAAAGGTTCATTTGACACCTTGCGGCTTCTCTTCAGGGAACACTTGCGGAGTTTTACCTCCCTGGTAGTTTTCTACCTTTTTTTAATTCGTTCATGGGATGTGGCTGTTGCTTGCAAGGCCAACATTTATTGCCCATCCCTAATTGCCCTTGAGAAGGTGGTGAGCCACCTTCTTGAACCGCTACAGTCCGTGTGCTGATGGTACTCCCACCAGTAGTTACTGTCCTTCATCAGAAGTTTGAAAGGGCAGAATTATATGGAGAGCGCGGATAAACAACATGGCCTTTTTGCATTACGTTACTATGACTTTACATGTTAGGGATTATGGGTATACACAGTACATGTTATTTTTCTGGAGCAAGGATACTGGGGAAGGTTGGTGCTGGCCAACTCAAACATTAAATCCTGGCTCCAGCCTTGACTCCATTGAAGTATAACCATTGTATAAGTGAAATAAGTTATGGCCCTTTGTAATGTTCATACAATGGATGTTAATTTGAGTCTATTGCATTATATTTCCAAGATCAGTCAGATGTGACATTCAGAATGATTAATATTTTTTTTAATGCTTTTCTAGGACAGATTCACACTGGGATTCCACTTCCTGTTCCAGATCATACATCATTGGCGATTTCTGCTGGCACTTTGAGGTCACTTCCTGTCCCTGGCACAGATTTTACATCACTTCCTCGTCCTGCCAGAGAGTGCACATTTCCTGTTTCCATTGGAGCTCATGTGTCACATGCTGTTACGGACAACACCTCAGTACCATTCCCAGTTTCCGGTGCTGGATATTTGCTGGATAACCCACAGCAGTATTTTAACACATCGAGTTGCAATCCTTTATTGTAGCAATCCCTCCTCTCCTGCTATCTTTATCCCTTTTGTAATTCTGTACTTGCAAATGGACAACACCATTTATTGGAATTTTTGAGCATGGCATTTTATTAGTGAGATTGTCACATATTGGCGATAACAGGCACCTCTGGACTGTCCTGAGACTGTATTGTACTCTCCTCCCTTTTCTCTTTCCCTCTCTGGAAGATGCTGCAATGAGGTTCTGAGGACAGCAGCAACAAGCCGCCTTCATTTTGTCAAATTGGCCATTCTTCATGTGCAAGCGCAAGCAGTGAGTGTTGGAGGATTATTCAACCCTGGGGCTCAACACAATCGAGCCCTCAACCAGCATCCAAACAGCTCCATTCCCAACTGTGGTAAAAAGCAAAGCAAGGACTTCGAACCCAGAGCTGGTGCAGTGATATTTAATGTGTTCACGTCATTTTCCTCTCTCTGCTAGTTTGTTAATTATTGCTGTGAAAATAGCGGAGAAGCATTATATACAACACAGCGCATCAAAACACAGGCATAGAAATGACGATTTGTGATACCAATCAGTAGCAACTTAAGTTAAACATATAGTGCAGACATGGAACAAAGTCTAAGTGTGTTTAAGAGGCATTGTTTGATACAGAATGCAGAGCACAAATCCTCATTAAACATTTTGTGCATTAATGGTCGAGGTATTCGGTAAAATTTATCTAATAGCTGGTTGGACGATGGAGGAGAGGAAGTGACAATAAACAAGGGGTTTCATATAAGGACAAAAAATTAAAATGATCCCAGTAACCATTGATGTTGACCTGTCTAATTCTAACCCATGGCAATACTAACCTATGGTAATACTAACTAGTGATGGTACAAATCGGGAATCATTGGGGTTATGCTGCAGTACCATTGCTTTTGTTCTTCAGAGTTTTCTTGTAACCGGATAATAGTCAAGAGCAGGACCCCTGGGTAATTTCCCAGCTTCCCTAGCTGTGGGAAACTGATGTCAGTTGTATCAACTAATCTGCTGCATTGACTGAGATCAATTAACTCAGCACAGACCAGCAGTCGAACCTCACTGGTGGATGGTTTGGGCAGTGCACTTACCCACTGAGCCACCAGGTTCCATTATTGATCAGGGTTCTTGTCTTGGAGCTCACTGGTATATATGACTGAATCTCCATCTGGTGTAAGTTTGAAGATCTACAAAACAATGTTGTCAAACTCACTATAGCTGGATCAGAGCCCTCTGCCACATGAGGACCATCGCTGAAGAAGACAGTACATAGAAACATAGAAACATAGAAAATAGGTGCAGGAGTAGGCCATTCGGACCTTCGAGCCTGCACCGCCATTCAATGAGTTCATGGCTGAACATGCAACTTCAGTACCCCATTCCTGCTTTCTCGCCATACCCTTTGATTCCCTCTAGTAGTAAGGACTACATCTAACTCCTTTTTGAATATATTTAGCGAATTGGCCTCAACAACTTTCTGTGGTAGAGAATTCCACAGGTTCACCACTCTCTGGGTGAAGAAGTTTCTCCTCATCTCGGTCCTAAATGGCTTACCCCTTATCCTTAGACTGTGACCACTGGTTCTGGACTTCCCCAATATCGGGAACATTCTTCCTGCATCTAACCTGTCCAAACCCGTCAGAATTTTAAATATTTCTATGAGATCTCCTCTAATTCTTCTGAACTCCAGTGAATACAAGCCCAGTTGATCCAATCTTTCTTGATATGTCAGTCCCGCCATCCCAGGAATCAGTCTGGTGAACCTTTGCTACATTCCCTCAATAGCAAGAATGTCCTTCCTCAAGGAGACCAAAACTGTACACAATACTCCAAGTGTGGCCTCACCAAGGCCCTGTACAACTGTAATAACACCTCCCTGCCCCTGTACTCAAATCCCCTCGCTATGAAGGCCAACATGCCATTTGCTTTCTAAACCGCCTGCAGTACCTGCATGCCAACCTTCAGTGACTGATGTACCATGACACCCAGGTCTCGTTGCACCTCCCCTTTTCCTAATCTGTCACCATTCAGATAATAGTCTGTCTCTCTGTTTTTACCACCAAAGTGGATAACCTTACATTTATCCACATTATACTTCATCTGCCATGCATTTGCCCACTCACCTAATCTATCCAAGTCACTCTGCAGCCTCATAGCATCCTCCTCGCAGCTCACACTGCCACCCAACTTAGTGTCATCTGCAGACTTGGAGATACATATTTAACCCCCTTGTCTAAATCATTAATGTACAATGTAAACAGCTGGGGCCCCAGCACAGAACCTTGCGGTACCCCCACTAGTCACTGCCTGCCATTCTGAAAAGTACCCATTTACTCCTACTCTTTGCTCCCTGTCTGCCAACCAGTTCTCAATCTACGTCAGCACACTACCCCCAATCCCATGTGCTTTAACTTTGCACATTAGTCTCTTGTGTGGAACCTTGTCGAAAGCCTTCTGAAAGTCCAAATGCACCACATCAACTGGTTCTCCCTTGTCCACTCTACTGGAAACATCCTCAAAAAATTCCAGAAGATTTGTCAAGCATGATTTCCCTTTCACAAATCCATGCTGACTTGGACCTATCATGTCACCTCTTTCCAAATGTGCTGCTATGACATCCTTAATAATTGATTCCATCATTTTACCCACTACCGATGTCAGGCTGACCGGTCTATAATTCCCTGTTTTCTCTCTCCCTCCTTTTTTAAAAAGTGGGGTTACATTGGCTACCCTCCACTCCATAGGAACTGATTCAGAGTCTATGGAATGTTGGAAAATGACTGTCAATGCATCCGCTAATTCCAAGGCCACCTTCTTAAGTACTCTGGGATGCAGACCATCAGGCCCTGGGGATTTATCGGCCTTCAATCCATCAATTTCTCCAACACAATTTCCCTACTAATAAGGATTTCCCTCAGTTCCTCCTTCTTACTAGACCCTCTGACCCCTTTTATATCCGGAGGATTGTTTGTGTCCTCCTTAGTGAATACCGAACCAAAGTATTTGTTCAATTGGTCTGCCATTTCTTTGTTCCCCGTTATGACTTCCCCTGATTCTGACTGCAGGGGACCTACGTTTGTCTTTACCAACCTTTTTCTCTTTACATATCTATAGAAGCTTTTGCAGTCCATTTTAATGTTCCCTGCAAGCTTCCTCTCGTACTCCATTTTCCCTGCCCTAATCAAACCCTTTGTCCTCCTCTGCTGAGTTCTAAATTTCTCCCAGTCCCCGGGTTCGCTGCTATTTCTGGCCAATTTGTATGTCACTTCCTTGGCTTTAATACTATCCCTGATTTCCCTTGATAGCCACGGTTGAGCCACCTTCCCTTTTTTATTTTTACGCCAGACAGGGATGTACAATTGTTGTAGTTCATCCATGCGGTCTCTAAATGTCCGTCATTGCCCATCCACTGTCAACCCCTTAAGTATCATTCGCCAATCTATCCTAGCCAATTCACGCTCATACCGTTAAAGTTACCCTTCTTTAAGTTCTGGACCATGGTCTCTGAATTAACTGTTTCATTCTCCATCCAAATGCAGAATTCCACCATATTATGGTCACTCTTCCCCAAGGGGCCTCGCACAACGAGATTGCTAATTAATCCTCTCTCATTACACAACACCCAGTCTAAGATGGCCTCCCCCCTAGTTGGTTCCTCGACATATTGGTCTAGAAAACCATCCTTTATGCACTCCAGGCAATCCACCTCCACCGTATTGTTTCCAGTTTGGTTAGCCCAATCTATGTGCGTATTAAAGTCACCCATGATAACTGCTGCAGCTTTATTGCATGCACCCCTAATTTCCTGTTTGATGCCCTCCCCAACATCACCAGTACTGTTTGGAGGTCTGTACACAACTCCCACTAGCGTTTTCTGCCCTTTGGTATTCCGTTGCTCCACCCATACCGATTCCACATCATCCAAGCTAATGTCTTTCCTGACAATTGCATTAATTTCCTCTTTAACCAGCAACGCCATCCCGCCTCCTTTTCCTTTCTGTCTATCCTTCCTGAATGTTGAATACCCTTGGATGTTGAGTTCCCAGCCTTGGTCACCCTGGTGCCATGTCTCCGTGATGCCAACCACGTCGTATCCGTTAACTGCTATCTGCGCAGTTAATTCGTCCACCTTATTCCGAATATTCCTCGCATTGAGACACAGAGCCTTCAAGTTTGTTTCCCTCTGTCTCCCTGCATTGGTTCCCATTCCCCTGCCATATTAGTTTAACTCCTCCCCAACAGCACTAGTACAGTGGAGATTGTATAAAATACGGGAGACAGTCACCTCAGACAGCAACGTCTGCAGAACAAGGGGCTTCACTCTCACCTGATTATACAAATATGAAGCCAGGTGACCAATAGCTTGGTTTTAAGGAGCGTCTTGGTTGGTTGGGTGGACACAGATTTGGGTGGGATGGGGTATTGGATGGGCAAGTATAGGGTTGGTTGGTTTGGGTGGGGGCGTTGGATGGTTGCAGAGTTGGGTGGGCGATTGCGAGGTTAGGTGGGCGCGGGGGTGGGTTTGGGTGGGTGGGTGCAGTGTAGGGCAGTTGTTTGGTTGGCTGGGTGTGGGGTTGGGTGGGTATGAGGTTTGTTGTGAGTTTGGGTGGGCGGGTGGGTATGGTTTTGGGTGTGAGTTTGGGTGGATGGGTGCGGGTTTGGGTGGAAGTTTGGGTGGGTGGGTGTGGGGTTGGGCGATTGTGGTGTTGGTTGTGAGTTTGGGTGGATGGGTGCGGGGTTGGACTTTATCATATTGCCCTTATGTGGAGAGATTATAGGATATTGTCATATATCCTTTGCCTTGAATACAAGTTCAAGAATTAGAAAACACTAAAACGTCTGGATAATGCTCTTTATTCAATAAAGTCAAGGGGATAATAAAACACAACCCCATACATGCACTGTACATGAAATATAGATGCCGATTATAAATCACAAACCAAGGGCGCCTCAGAAGATCGCAGTTGTGTTGTTTGTCAGCTTACGCTAACCTCAGCAAGACTACATGGAAGTCCCCAAGGAGCATCAGGGCATTGTATCTTTTGTAGGTTTCATTACATAGGACAAATGTGGGTACAATATGTCATCATGTTCTGTGTATGCTGTTGCCATGTAAGCTTGTCTGGTGGTGAGGTTAGCTGTTATCATTTGTTGTGCGTGCCCATTAATGTCTTCGGTTGTTTATGACACTCCGGATATTCCACATGAGTGCTTGTTGGTTATTTTGAATGTACAGCGGAGGAACCGGCCATTCGGCCCAACTGTTCTATGTTGGTGTTTATGTTCCACATGAGCCCCAACCCACCCTTCTTTATCTAACCCTAACAACATATCCTTCTATTAATTTCTCCCTCATGTGTTTATCTAGCTTCCCCTTAAATGTATCTATGCTATTTGCCTCAACTACACCTATGCAAATTCCACATTTTTACCACTCTCTGGGTAATAAAGTTTCTCCTGAATTCCCTATTGGATTTATTAGTGACTATATTTGTGGCCCCTAGTTTTGGTGTTCCCACAAGTAGAATCATCTTCTCTATTTATGCCTACTTTATCAAATCCCTTCATAATCTTAAAGACCCCTATAGATCACCCCTTCTCAAGAAAAGAGCGCCAGTCTGTTTAATCTTTCCTGATAGTTATACAGTTATACAGGGCCTTGCTGAGACCGCACCTGGAGTATTGTGTGCAGTTTTGGTCTCCTTACCTAAAAAAGGATATACTTGCCACAGGGAGTGCAGCGAAGGTTCACCAGACTGGTTCCTGGGATGGCAGGACTGTCGTATGAGGAGAGATTGGGTCGACTAGGCCTGTATTCACTAGAGTTTAGAAGAACGAGAGGGGATCTCATTGAAACATATAAAATTCTGACTGGGTTGGACAGACTGGATGCAGGGAGGATGATTCCCCTGGCTGGGAAGTCTAGAACAAGGAGTCACAGTCTCAGGATACGGGGTAGGAAATTTAGGACCGAGATGAGAAACTTTTTCACTCAGAGAGTGGTGAACCTGTGGAATTCTCTACCACAGAAGGCTGTGGAGGCCAAGTCACTGAATATATTTAAGAGGGAGATAGATAGATTTCTAGAAACAAAAGGCATGAAAGGGTATGGGGAAAAAGCGGGAATATGGTGTTGAGATAGAGGATTAGCTATGATCATATTGAATGGCGGTGCAGGCTCGAAGGGCCAAATGGCCTACCACTGCTATTTTCTACGTTTCTATGTTATAACCTCTCAGTTCTGGTAAATCTTGTTTGCACCTTCTTCACTGCCTTTATTTCCTTTTTATAATATGACCAGAACTGTGCACAGTACTCCAAGTGTGGTCTAAGAAAGATTTTGACAAGATTCTCTGTAGCATTCAAAGTCTTATCTCTTCCCAGAACATCCGTAACACAAGCCTATTTATACCAGACTACTCCCCTACTGTCCCCTAACTATCTGGTTGTGTTTCTTGTACCTTCTCATGGACAGTTAATGAGGTAATGTCTCCTATACTCCAGCCCAGAGTCAATGTGGGACGAGTCCTTAATATGCAGATATATATTGTAAAAGCTTACTATGGCTCTACCACCTGGTACACCCTTACTTACATAATGCACAATATTGCCATGGACCAATAGGAACAGGAATTCTACCCATGATTTTGCATAGAGTGAACAGGCAGATAGGGCGTCGCTTTAACGTCCCATTCAGAGGATGGAACCTCGGACACTGCCGCACTTCCTCAGTCTCCCCAGATTGTAGCAGAGGGCTTCAATGGTGAGACTCGCACTGGTACAGACATGAGCAGCTTCGCAGTGGTGGCTGGTGTGCAACAGTCACCACATGTTAAAAAAATCCACGCACAGGCATCTTCCACCCTTTAACATGTAGTTCAGGACCTGGAATATTAGGTCCTTCATTGAAACACCTATGAATTCATCCCTTTTTGACGTAGAAGCAAGTCATCCTCGTTTCAAGGGACTACCTATGATGATGGGTCTCTCTCGGCACTGCAGTTTCTCAGGTTTTATATGTCAAATGTTTTCAACTTGTTGGTAGGTTGTTGATACCCCATTCTTCTTCCCATTCCCAGGGCTTTTATCTGCAGGTACAACAGTGTAGTGGTTATACTACTGGACTGGCAATCAAGAGGCTGAGATTCATAACCCAGAGAATATGAGTTCAAATCCCACCATGTTTGAGAACTTCAATTCAGTTCAGTCTGGGTGTACATCTGGTCTCAGTAAAAGTGACCACGATGTTATCGGATTGTTGTAAAAACCCAAATGCTTCACTCATGTCCTTTAGGGAAGGAAATCTGCCGTCCTTGCCCGGTCTGGCCTATATGTGACTCCAGGCCCACACCAACGTGGTTGACTCTGAAATGGCTAAGCAAGCCACTCAGTTAGCCAATCACAGGGTGATAAATGCCTTCCTTACCTCTGATGCCCACAACCCACAAGAATGAATTGAAAAAAAAAGGTCATATCCCCTGCTGGGGGCCCAGCTCTCCCGACACAGGAAAGGAGAGGGAAAAAGGAAGCATTGCGGACTGTGCTGCTGTCGGAGTGGGATTGGCAGTTGTCTGGAAGCACCAGCACTTGCCTGTCTCCCACCCCCCAACACTTTCTTCCTTCACCATTGATGCTGCACCAGTTACTCACGAAGACCAAATTCGGGAAAAAAGGGAAATTAGAAAAAGACAACGTGTTCCCCTTAATATTTCACCTACCCAAAATAAGGAAGAGCTCAGCCCATATTATCCAGGAGATATAGGAATCACTTTAGATACAGGCTTAACATTGAACAGAAATTCTTAGATAGACAGCACAGCTTCCTCAACCACCTTCTTCATCATCGAGGGGTGCAGTTTGTCGAGTTGCACCCTGGACTGTTGGTCCCATATTCCTCTGAATCTCTCTGTCTCACCTGAATATACGAAGGAGAATTGAGTTAGAATAATCAGCTACTGCTGCCTCCCTCCCGCCCCCCACATAGCCTAGAAGTTTAATAAAAAGGGGTGTCGGTAGAAAATGCTGGGGAGCAGGGATTTCGTTTCACACTGGCTGAATAAGTCAAATTCAGTTTTTTTGACATGGGCTTACAAAGTTTCCCAGGCTTTTTAACCTGGGTTTGGGGATCCCATTCTGAAATTCCACCTGTTTATAATATAGCCCATTGGCTTACAGTGATTGAATAAGTCACATTTTTTTAATTAAATGGGACTGTTGGTTTTTACTGGTGATTTTAACTGTGTTACCCGATTTGCTGAAGTGGCACTGGGGATGAAGGAATTCAGTTATGTGGAGAGACTGGAGAAGCTGCGGTTGTCCTTAGTGCAGAGGTGGTTAAGGGGAGATTTAATTGAGGTTTTTTAAATGATGATGTGTTCTGATAGAGTAAATAAGGAGAAACTGTTTCCAGTGGCAGGAAGGTTGGTAACCAGAGGGCACAGATTTAAGGTAATTGGCAAAAAAGCCAGGGGGAGAGGAGATGAATTATTTTTACGCAACGAGTTGTTATGATCTGGAATGCACTGCCTGACAGGGCGGTGGAAACAGATTCAATGGCAATACTGCAAAAGAAAATTGAATAAATACTTGGGGAAAAATTGGATAGCTCTTTCAAAGAGCTGGGACAGGCACGATGGGCTGAATGGCTTCCTTCTATGCTCTATGATTCAATCGATGGTCCTGATTATTTATGCCAGTGCCCTGTTATGATCAGTTGCTCCTTCGGACATTTGTAGGTGGCTGGTCAGTGTGGGTGGAATTGGATTGCTCATCGGTTGAATCCATTGTCCTTTCACCTTTGGTGTGAGTCTCACCCAGGGCCACAGGTTCCTCTGCTCTGTGGCAGGAGGGTTAACTATATTCCAGAGCCCAGTGATATGTGTTGTACCTGCATATTGTGAATTGAACACCAGAGGGCCCTCTGGTGGGAGCAAGGATGCTGCAGCAATTACATTCCAGGTTCTCCACTGTTGCTGAAAGTTATAATCCAGAGAGAATACACCAGAAAGTCTGATATAAAAGAAGCCATTGCAGCGCAACACCAACTTGAATGTTTATCAGACATTACACTAGGGAGGGATTGCCAATGTGTGCGCATTTGGTAGTTCTACCAACTCTGGTTGAATGTATTGCAAGAGATTTCATCACATGACCTCCTGCTTCCAACTGCTCCGCCCCCACACTCCCGCCATTGGTCAGCAAACTTGTCCATCCTCGGAGCGCACCTTCTTCCCACGTCAATTGGAAGGTGAACAGTCTTCATCAGCCAATTGGAAAGTGAACAGTCTCTTCATCAGCCAATTGGAAGGTGAACAGTCTCTTCATCAGCCAATTGGAAAGTGAGCAGTCTGTTCATCAGCCAATTGGATGATTGTTGACTGTCAGTCAAACAGCCTTTTTCTCCCCATCTCCAATATTTTTATAGCTAATAATCCAAAATGTTCAAAGAAATAGAAAAAAACATGCAATTTTTTTTTAATGCTGTGTTTTTTCTCCCGGGATCCTTACAGCCATATCTGGGAGATAAATCTTTAATTCTTGGAGATTCCAGGTGGTTTGGCAACCCTGGCATGCAGGTATCAGGTAAGGGCAGGATATGACAAGATTGCGATGCCTTCCTTGGTCAATCATCCTGCCTGTGCTTACTGTCCAACTTCACACATGAGGAATAGCGACAAGGGTGAGGCCCTGGTTAGTGTCTGGCGCTGATGGGACCGTACCCCAGTGTGAGTCCGCCATTCGGAAGGGGAAGGGGGGGCGAGGGAAATGTCAGGGGTAAATCCCAGGGAAATGCATGCAGAGAGAAGGCTTCTCGTGTTAGAATCCTCCATATTCAACAAGCATAAAAAATAAAACTGGAAACCATTTCATAGAAATACAATTGGTCCCTCATGCACATAGGGCTGTAGATCCTGACTTTATGCAACAGTATAAAACGGGTGGTAGAGAATTGGCAGCCCGTTTTACATTTCTCCCAATTATTATTTCTGTTGAAGTCACCAGAACTAAAAATGGGGAGAGATGTAAAACAGGCTCGCCGACTTGCTGTCACCTGTTCTGCACCATCGCACAAAGTCCAGATCTACCCCGAGGAGTCAAGAGCAGTGTAGTCTCCAGGTTAGAGGTCAAGGGTAATTGGACCAAGGAGTGCAGAGGTGAAATTCAGTTCCCATTTTAGTCATCCTTTCTGTCCTTATTTTTATCTGCTTCCATTATAATTTCCTATGTCCACATTTATAATTGGAACTCTCTATGTAAACTTGTCACGCTGCAGTTACACCCTCCCACCAGTGATAGTGCTGTAGTGCCTCCGCTGGGAGGACGGTGTAACATCATGGCCAGTTTACAGGGGCAGTTTCCATTCTAAATGTGAATGTAGGAATTTATAACGGGAAAAAGTTGACTAGGAAACGTGCTGAAAGAAAAGATTTGTTAAAATATATTATAAATGTAGATAGGGAGTAAATCAGCAAACTAAAGTCTGTGTCAACTCTTTTGGAAACAATGGGGCTGATTTTTGAGGTGTTGGGCACAGCAATCGTATACTTGCATATTTGCATTTTTCGGTAGACTCCCAGCAGTTTCAGGTGGGAGCGCTGCTCGCCTGTTTTTTTGCCCCCCCCCCCACCAGAATTTCCGTGTCGGATATTGGCGGGAATGGGAAGGCAAGTGCCGCACTGCCATTTCCATGCTAGTCCCACTGGAAAATGGGGACGGAAACCGCCCCCACCTCAACCCCGCTCGCCCTAGCAAAAATCTCCCCAGAGCAATCTTGCATTCAGTCTATCAACTATTTTAGTAAAACTATAAATCAAGTGTCCCCTTAAAAAGAGCATGAGATCTGACATATTAACAAATTAAACTTTAGACATTAAACAGTCAAATTAAAATTTGGTTGCAGGGGTTGATGATGCACTCCAGTCCCTCTGGCACCCACCTCTCGCGGAAGGCCACGAGTCTACCAGTAGACACCGCGAGCTCCATCTCCAGGGACACCCTGGCTCGAACGTAACCGCGGAAGAGAGGCAGGCAGTCGGGCTGAATGACCCTCTCGATCGCCCGCTGCCTGGACCGGTTAATGGCCACCTTGGCCATATTGCATTTAGTCTTTCAACTGATTTATCCTGGATGTTGGGAGAGATGACTCATCAGGGGAAGGCAGCAGCAGTCAAGTTCATGGCACTATGGGTGGCTCTGCTGCACAGGAGGGCAGGAAAAAGAATGGAAGAGCTATAGTGATAGGGGATTCAATTGTAAGGGGAATAGATAGGCGTTTCTGCGGCTGCAATCGAGACTCCAGGATGGTATGTTGCCTCCCTGCTGCAAGGATCAAGGATGTCTCGGAGCGGGTGCAGGACATTCTGAAAAGGGAGGGTGAACAGCCAGTTGTTGTGGTGCATATAGGTAAAAAACGGGATGAGGTCTTACAAGCTGAATTTAGGGAGCTCGGAGTTAAATTAAAAACTAGGACCTCAAAGGTAGTAATCTTAAGATTGCTACCAGTGCCACATGCTAGTCAGAGTAGAAACAGCAGGATCGCTAAGATGAATACGTGGCTTGAGGGATGGTGCAAGAGGGAGCGATTCAAATTCCTGGGACATTGAAACCTGTTCTGGGGGAGGTGAGACCAGTACAAACCGGACGGTCTGCACCTGGGCAGGAACAGAACCAATGTCCAAGGGGACTGTTTGCTAGTGCTGTTGAGGAGGGTTTAAACTAATGTGGCAGGGGGATGGGAATCTATGCAGGGAGATAGAGGGAAGTAAAATTGGGGTAGAAGCAAAAGATAGAAAGGAGATAAGGAAAAGTGGAGGGCAGACAAATCCAAGGCAAAAATCAAAAAGGGCCACATTACAACATAATTCTAAAAGGACAAAGAGTGTTAAAAAAACAAGCCTGAAGGTTCTGTGTCTCAATGCGAAGAGCATTCGTAAAAAGGTGGATGAATTAACAGCGCAGATAGCAGTTAACAGATATGATGTAATTTGGATTACGGAGACATGGCTCCAGGGTGACCAAGGCTGGGAACTCAACATCCAGGGGTATTCAATATTCAGGAAGGATAGACAGAAAGGAAAAGGAGATGGGGTAGCGTTGCTGGTTAAAGAGGAGATTAACGCAATAGTAAGGAAGGACATTAGCTTGGATGATGTGGAATCTGTATGGTTGGAACTGCGGAACACCAAAGGTCAGAAAAAACGAGTGGGAGTTGTGTACAGACCACCAAACAGTAGTAGTGAGGTTGGGGATGGCATCAAACAGGAAATTAGGGATGCGTGCAATAAAGGTACAGCAGTTATAATGGGTGACTTTAATCTGCATATAGATTGGGCTAACCAAACTGGTAGCAATACGGTGGAGGAGGATTTCCTGGAGTGTATAAGGGATGGTTTTCCAGTCCAATACGTCAAGAACCAACTAGAGAGCTGGTCATCCTGTATTGGGTGTTGTGTAACGAGAGAGGATTAATTAGAAATCTTGTTGTGTGAGGCCCCTTGGGGAAGAGTGACCATAATATGGTAGAATTCTTCATTAAGATGGAGAGTGACACAGTTAATTCAGAGACTAGGGTCCTGGACTAAAAGAAAGGTAACTTCAATGGTATGAGACGTGAATTGGCTAGGATAGACTGGCAAATGATACTTAAAGGGTTGATGTTGGATAGGCAATGGCGGACATTTAAAGATCACATGGATGAACTTCAACAATTGTACATCCCTGTCTGGTGTAAAAATAAAATGGGGGAGGTGGCTCAACCATGGCTAACAAGAGAAATAGGGATAGCGTTAAATCCAAGGAAGAGGCATAAACATTGGCCAGAAAAAGCAGCAAACCTGAGGTCTGGGAGAAATTTAGAATTCAGCAGAGGAGGACAAAGGGTTTAATTAGGAGGGGGAAAATAGAGTATGAGAGTAAGTTTGCAGGGAACATAAAAACTGACAGCAAAAGCTTCGATAGATATGTGAAGAGAAAACGATTCGTGAAGACAAACGTAGGTCCCTTGCAGTCAGAATCAGGTGAATTTATAATGGGGAACAAAGAAGTGGCAGACCAATTGAACAAATGCTTTGGTTCTGTCTTTATTAAGGAAGACACAAATAACCTTCCGGAAATACTAGGGGACTGAGGGTCTAGTGAGAAGGAGGAACTGAAGGAAATCCTTATTAGTCAGGAAATTGTGTTAGGGAAATTGATGGGACTGAAGGCTGATAAATCCCCAGGGCCTGATAGTCTGCGTCTCAGAATACTTAAGGAAATGGCCCTGGAAATAGTGGATGCATTGGTGGTCATTTTCCAACATTCTATAGATTTTGGATCAGTTCCTATGGATTGGAGGGTAGCTAATATAACACGACTTTTTAAAAAAGGAAGGAGAGAGAAAACAGGGCATTGTAGACCGGTTAGCCTGACATCGGTGGTGGGGATAATGTTGTAATCAATTATTAAAGATGAAATAGTAACGCATTTGCAAAGCAGTGACAGGATCGATCCAAGTCAGCATGGATTTATGAAAGGGAAATCATGCTTGACAAATCTTCTAGAATTTTTTGAGGCTGTAACTAGTAGAGTGGACAAGGGAGAACCAGTGGATGTGGTTTATTTGGACTTTCAAAAGGCTTTTGACAAGGTCCCACACAAGAGATTATTGTGCAAAATTAAAGCACATGGTATTGGGGGTAATGTATTGAAGTGGTTAGAGAACTGGTTGGCAGACAGGAAGCAAAGAGTAGGAATAAACTGGTCCTTTTCAGAATGGCAGGCAGTGACGAGTGGGGTACCGCAAGGTTCAGTGCTGGGACCCCAGCTAAGTACAATATACATTAATGATTTAGATGAAGGAATTGAGTGTAATATCTCCAAGTTTGCAGATGACACTAAGCTGGGTGGCGATGTGAGCTGTGAGGAGGATGCTAAGAGGCTGCAGAGTGACTTAAACAGGTTAGGTGAGTGGGCAAATGCATGGCAGATGCAGTATAATGTAGATAAATGTGAGGTTATCCACTTTGGTGGCAAAAATAGGAAGGGAGAATATTATCTGAAAGGTGACAGATTAGGAAAAGGGGAGGTGCAACAAGACCTGGGTGTCATGGTACATCAGTCATTGAAAGTTGGCATGCAGGTAGAGCAGGCGGTGAAGAAGGCAAATGACATGTTGGCCTTCATAGTGAGAGGATTTGAGTATAGGAGCAGGGAGGTCTTACTGCAGTTGTACAGAGCCTTGGTGAGGCCACACCTTGAATATTGTGTACAGTTTTGGTCTCCTAATCTGAGGAAGGACGTTCTTGCTATTGAGGGAGTGCAGAGAAGGTTCACCAGACTGATTCCTGGGATGGCAGGACTGACATATGAAGAAAGATTGGATCGACTAGGCTTATATTCATTGGAATTTAGAAGAATGAGAGGGGATCTCATAGAAATATAAAAAATTCTGACGGGATTGGACAGGTTAGATGCAGGAAGAATGTTCCCGATGTTGGGGCAGTCCAGAACCAGGGGTCACAGTCTAAGGATAAGGGGTAATCCATTTAGAACCGAGATGAGGAGGAATTTCTTCACTCAGAGAATTGTGAATCTGTAGAATTCTCTACTGCAGAAAGTTGTTGAGGCCAGTTCGTTAGATATATTCAAAGGAGAGTTAGATGTGGCCCTTGCAGGGATCAAGGGGTATGGAGAGAAAGCAGGAATGGGGTATTGAAGTTACAAAAATGATCAGCCATGATCATATTGAATGGTGGTGCAGGCTCGAAGGGCCGAATGGCCTACTCCTGCATTTATTTTCTATGTTTCTATGTTTCTGTGTAATGAAACTCAATTAAAATTCTTGGGAAGGTTTGAGAAAAACCAATGTCGGGGACCCCCTGTGGGACAACGCTCACCTCTAGAATTCCCACAGATTGTCGTTGCTGAGAACTGGGTTTGATGCGGTCAGCATGCCGTTGTGGTTGCAGCCCAGATAGCAACCATTCGGTGCCAAGACTGCCAGCTGGTTGTCTGCGTGGATTTCGATGCAGAAATCCAGTGGAGTGTCTCCTGATACGGAGAAAATGCCATTGGCTCCCATGGACCAGAACTTCCTGTTGTTACCTGGGGTGTGAAACAGAAAGAGGGTTTCGTCATGTGAACCGACAGGATAATCTCAGCTTTTGGCTATCTTCATGTTGTGAGAGACATAATAAAACAAAGCCAGAGGTTAAAAGAAGAACAATGCAGGACACTGGAGATTTGTAGTAAGGTCAGGTCATTCAATGCATTGACTGACCATGTTCTACATTGCAGGCAAGTGAGTGAAGGAATGATCGCATCCTTGGGGGGGCAGATATGGATGCCGGACAATGCCATTGACTTCGGCCCTCTCTGTTAACACTGTTCCCTAGCCATGGCTTCCATCCCCCTCCCTGGCCACTGTCTCGTGCTGCACAGACGGTTCGCAACTTCAAGGTCCGATTTGAGCCTGAGCTGAGTTACCGACAACACATCCTCCCCATCACAAACACTGACTACTTCCACCCCTGTAATATCACCCGTCTCCACCTCTGCCTTAGCCCGTCTTCTGCTGAAACCCTCAAAAATGTTTTCTTACCTCCAGACTCGACTATTCCAATGCACTCCAGGCTGGCCTCCCAATTTCCACCCTCAATAAACTTGAGCACATCCAAAACTCTGCTCTCTCTGTCCTAACTCGCACAAAGTTCCACTCACTCATCACCCCTGTGCTCATCCTTGTGTTCAAATCCCTCCATGTCCTCATTCCTCCTTCAGCCCTGCATTCCTCCACTTCTGACCTCTTGTTCATCCCCTACTTCCTTCACCACTTCATTGGTGGCCATACTTTCAGCCGTCAAGGCCATAAGCTGTGGAATTTCTTCCCTAATCCTCTCTGCCTCTCTACTCCCCTCTTCCTTAAAATATACCTCTTTGACCAAGCTGTTCTAATGTCTCTTCCCTTGAGCTGTTGAGCGAGCTAACATGGATTTGTAAAGGGCAGGTCATGTCCAACGAACATAATTGAATTTTTTGAGGAAGTAACTAAACTAGTAGATACGGGAATATCTATGGATGTAGTTTATGTGGACTTCCAGAAGGCATTCGATAAGGTTCCACATGAGAGACTATTAGCCCAAATTAAAGCTCATGGAATTGAAGACAAATTATTGACCTGGTTAGGAGATTGTTTAGGCGCTAGAAGACAAATAGTGAGGATAATAGTAAGAAAGGACATTGGCTTGGATGATGTGGAATCGGTATGGGTAGAGCTGCGGAATACCAAAGGGCAGAAAATACTAGTGGGAGTTGTGTACAGACCACCAAACAGTAGTAGTGAGGTTGGGGATGGCATCAAACAAGAAATTATGGATGCATGCAATAAAGGTACAGCAGTCACCATGGGCGACTTTAACCTACATATAGATTGGGCAAACCAAGCTGGTAGCAATGCGGTGGAGGAGGATTTTCTGGAGTGTATTAGGGATGGCTTTCTCGACCAATATGTCGAGAACCAACGAGAGAGTTGGCCATCCTAGATTGGGTGTTGTGTAATGAGAGAGGACTAATTAGCAATCTTGTTGTGCGAGGCCCTCGGGGGAAGAGTGACCATAATATGGTAGAATTCTTTATTAAGATGGAGAGTGACAGTGTTAATTCAGAGACTAGGGTCCTGAACTTAAGGAAAGGTAACTTCGATGGTATGAGGCATGAATTGGCTAGGATAGACTGGCAAATGATACTTAAAGGGTTGACAGTGGATAGGCAATGGCAGACATTTATAGATTACATGGATGAACTTCAACAATTGTACATCCCTGTCTGAGTAAAAATAAAACGGGGAAGGTAGCTCAACAGTGGCTAACAAGGGAAATTAGGGATAGTGTTAAATCCAAGGAAGAGGCATATACATTGGCCAGAAAAAGTAGCAAACCTGAGGTCTGGGAGAAATTTAGAATTCAGCAGAGGAGGACAAAGGGTTTAATTAGGAGGGGGAAAATAGAGTATGAGAGTAAATTTGCAGGGAACATAAAAACTGACTGCAAAACTTCTATAGATATGTGAAGAGAAAACGATTCATGAAGACAAACATAGGTCCCTTGCAGTCAGAATCAGGTGAATTTATAATGGGGAACAAAGAAGTGGCAGACCAATTGAACAAATACTTTGGTTCTGTCTTTATTAAGGAAGACACAAATAACCTTCCAGAAATACTAGGGGACTGAGGGTCTAGCGAGAAGGAGGAACTGAAGGAAATCCTTATTAGTCAGGAAATTGTGTTAGGGAAATTGATGGGATTGAATCCCCAGGGCCTGATAGGCTGCATCCCAGAGTACTTAAGGAAGTGGCCCTAGAAATAGTGGATGCATTGGTGATCATTTTCCAACATTCTATTGACTCTGGATCAGTTCCTATGGATTGGAGGGTAGCTGTAACCCCACTTTTTAAAAAAGGAAGGAGAGAGAAAACAGGGAATTATAGACCGGTTAGCCTGACATCGGTGGTGGGGAAAATGTTGGAATCAATTATTAAAGATGAAATAGCAGCGCATTTGGAAAGCAGTGACAGGATTGGTCCAAGTCAGCATGGATTTATGAAAAGGAAATCATGCTTGACAAATCTCCTAGAATTTTTTGAGGATGTAACTAGTAGAGTGGACAAGGGAGAACCAGTGGATGTGGTGTATTTGGACTTTCAAAGGCTTTTGACAAGGTCCCACACAAGAGATTAGTGTGCAAAATTAAAGCACATGGTATTGGGGATAATGTACTGATGTGGATAGAGAACTGGTTGGCAGACAGGAAGCAGAGAATCGGAATAAACGGGTCCTTTTCAGAATGGCAGGCAGTGGCCAGTGGGATGCCGTAGGGTTCAGTGCTGGGACCCCAGCTATTTACAATATACATCAATGATTTAGATGAAGGAATTGAATGTAATATCTCCAAGTTTGCAGATGACACTAAGCTGGGTGGCGATGTGAGCTGTGAGGAGAATGCTAAGAGGCTGCAGGGTGACGAACAGGTTAGGTGATTGGGCAAATGCATGGCAGATGCAGTATAGTGTGGATAAATGTGAGGTTATCCACTTTGGTGGCAAAAACAGGAAGACAGAATATTATCTGAATGGTGACAGATTAGGAAAAGGGGAGGTGCAACCAGACCTGGGTGTCATGGTACATCAGTCATTGAAGTTTGGCATGCAGGTAGAGCAGGCGGTGAAGAAGGCAAATGGCATGTTGGCCTTCATAGCTAGTGGATTTGAGTATGAGCAGGGAGGTCTTACTGCAGTTGTACAGAGCCTTGGTGAGGCCACACCTGGAATATTGTGTTCAGTTTTGGTCTCCTAATCTGAGGACGTTCTTGCTATTGAGGGAGTACAGCGAAGGTTCACCAGATTGATTCCCGGGATGGCAGGAATGACATATGAGGAGAGACTGGATCAACTGGGCTTGTATCCACTGGAGTTTAGAAGAATGAGAGGGGCTCTCATAGAAACATATAAAATTCTGACGGGACTGGACAGGTTAGATGCAGGAAGAATATTCCCGTTGCTGGGGAGTTCCAGAACCAGGGGTCACAGTCTAATAATAAGGAGTTAGGGGTAGGACCGAGATGTGGAGAAACTTCTTCACTCAAAGAGTGGTTAACCTGTGAAATTCTCTACCGCAGAAAGTTGTTGAGGCCAATTCATTAGATATATTCAAAAGGGAGTTAGATATGGCCCTTACGGCCACAGGGATCAAGGGGTATGGAGAGAAAGCTGGAAAGGGGTACTGAGGTTGAATGATCAGTCATGATCTTATTGAATGGCGGTGCAGGCTTGAAGGGCTGAATGGCCTACTCATGCACCTAATTTCTATGTTTCTATGTTTCTATGTTTCTACGCACTCGAATTGGAAGGAAGTGACTATTGATTTTCCACAAGGATCTGTACTGGGGCCTGAACTATTCATTATCTTTATGGTTTAATAGGTTTAATAGATTTAACCATAAAACAACAACAACAACTTATATTTATACAGCGCCTTTAATGTAGTAAACCATCCCAATGTGCTTCACAGAAGCAATTATCAATAGACAGTCATTTATCCAAGTTTGTCGATGATGCAAAGATTGGTGCCATGTGAAATAATGTAGACGGGAGCATAAAATTACAAAGAGACACTGATAGATTAAGTGAGTGGGCAAAACTGTGGCAGATGGACTCAACGCAGGTAAGTGTGAGGTCATCCATTTTGGACCAAAAAAGGATAGATTTAGTATTTTTTAAATGGTGAAAAGCAGTCCAAAGAGGTTTCAGGTCCATGCACTCAGATAATTAAAATGCAGTAGTCAGGTACAAAAAATAATAGAAAAGGCTAATGGAATGTTAGCCTTTGTAACTTGAGGGCCAGAATATAAAAGGGAGGAAGCTTTGCAACAGCCATACAAAGCCCTGGTTAGACCACATCTGGAGCACTGTGTACAGTCTGGGCACTGCACCTTAGAAAGGATATATTGGCCTTCGAAAGTGTGCAGCACAGATTCACCAGAATGTCACCAGGGCTTCAAGGGTTAGGTTATGAAGTATGATGGCATAAACTACAATCTCTGGAATATAGAAAGGGTGATTTGATGGAGGTGTTTAGGATTTTGAAAGGGTAGATAGAGAGAAACTTTTTCCACCATTGAGGGAGTCTTGGACAAGGGGACATAACCTTAAAATCAGAGCCAGGCCCTTCAGGAGAGAAGATAGGAAATACTTCTTCATGTAAGGGATGGAACGTTGTGGACAGAGTTTGTCGACACCTTGAGGACTGGCACAGACTTTCACACAAAGCATGTCTTATCTGTTATTAAAACACAGGCTTCGAAATGTTCCCGTATATGGAGGGAAGTTAGGAGTGGGGGTGGGGTGGGGGTGGGGGGAGGTGGCGTTAGCAGGTTTAATAGGTTTAACCATAAAACAACAACAACTTGCATTTATACAGCGCCTTTAATGTATTAAACCATCCCTATGCGCTTCACAGCAGCGATTATCAAACAAAAGTTGACACGTGTTATATAAGGAGATATTAGGCTAGGTGACCAATAGCTTGGTCAAAGAGGTAGGTTTTAAGGAGTGTCTTAAAGCGGGAGAGAGATGTAGAAAGGCAGAGAGGTACAGGGAGGGAATTCCAGAGCTTAGGGTCTAGTCAGCTGAAGGTGTGGCCTCCAGTGGTGCAGCGATGAAATTTGGGGATGCTCAAGAGGCCAGAATTCGAGGAGCCTTGAGATCTCGGCGGGTTTCAGGGCTGGATGAGTTTACAGAGATAGGGAAGGGCAAGGCCACCGGGGAATTTGAATACAAGCATAAGAATGGACTTTGTCGGACTGTGGGCCAATGTATGTCAGCGAGCAGAGGTGGTGAGGGGTGAATGGGACTTGGTGCGAGTTAGGATACGAGTAGCAGAGCTTTGGATAAGCTGAAGTTTACGGATGGCGCAAGGTGGGAGGCCAGTTGGGAGCGCATTGGATTAGTCGAGTCTGGAGGTAACAAAGGCATGGATGAGGGTTTCAGTCGCAGATGGGCTGAGACAGGGGCGGAGTCAGGTGATGTTACAGAGGTGGAAGTAGATAGTCTTATGGAGCTGATTTGGGATTGGAAGCTCAGGTCAATATCAAATCAGATGCCAAGGATGTGAACAGTCTGGTTCAGCCTCAGACAGTGGCCAGGGAGAGGGATGGAGTCGGTGTCTAGGGAACGGAGTTTGTGGCAGGGGCCGAAGAGACTGGTTTCAAGGTCCTCGTTACCGCGTCACTTGCCTTGGAAGTGATAGAAGCTTCCCGTGCAGTGTGTCAGTAGGATGATTTCATAGTTGGTTCTGTTGCTCTGTAGCTGGTCTGAGTAACAGTTGGTGCTAATGTAACCGTGTTTCCCACGCAGGATCAGGAATGGACGGTTTACCAGCCTCAGAGTGAACTCCTCATTCGGTCCTGAAAAAGACCCGAGACAGCCTTTGAAAACACATTTACAAGACGTAGTTCCATTGAGTGCGCTAAAACTGAGTTATGCTCAACGAACTTTATCCAGCAAACCATTATGACAAGGAGTGATGTAAAGAAAGAAAGAATTGGATTTATATAGCGTCTTTCACGAGCACCGGACGATTCAAAGCGCTTTACAGCCAATGAAGTACTTTTGAAGTGCAGTCACTGTTGTAATGTGGGAAGTGCAGCAGATAACTTGTGCACAGCGACGCCCACAAACAGCAATGTGACAATGGCCAGATAATCTGTTTTTGTTATGTTGATTGAGGGATAACTATTGGCCAGGACACCAGGGATAACTCCCCTGCTCTTCTTTGAAATAATGCCATGGGATTTTTTACATCCACTTGAGAGAACAGATGGGACCTCAGTTTAATGTCTCATCCAAAAGATGGCACCTCCAGCAATGCAGCACTCCCTCAGTACCTCACTGGAGTGTCAGCCTAGATTTTTGTGCTTTAAGTGGGTCTTTAACTCCCAACCTACTGACTAAAAGGCAAGTGTGCTACCCACTGAGCCACAGCTGACACTATAGGACTAGAGCGATGCCCTGAGTGGAGTTCCCAGGGATCCTACTGTTTCTGATCTATGTTAATGATCTGGATTCAGAAACGCAATGTACTGTGGTCAATTTGGGAGTTGACACTAAGCTGGAGGGGGATGAGCCGTAGAATCTGGCGAAACAGATAAGGAGTTACAGAAAGACCAGGACAATATCTATTGTGTGGGCAGAACTATGGTGAATGAGATTCAATAGTGGTAAGTGCAAGGTCTTATATGTTGTAAGAAGAAAATGGGGAACATACTTTTAATTGAAGTGGCTAGGGGAGAGGCTGAAAGAGATGTGGGAGTGACAATAGACTCAACAGCGATCATGTCTAGTCTTTGCATTGATCTGGAATTCACTGTTTTAAAGGGTGGTGGAAGCAGATTGAATAGTAAGAGAATTGTTTAAATACCTGAAGGGAAAAAGTACCTAAAGAGCTATGGGGAAAGAGCAAGGGAGTGGGACTAATTGGATAGTTCTACCAAAGAGTATGATGGGCCGAATGGCTTCCTTCTGTGCTGTATCATTCTATGATTCTCGTCATCTACAAACTGAATGCTGAGCTGTATGTAGACCCTGAGTCTCCAGCCATCGTGTTGATGCTGCATAGAGCTCTGGTCAGGTTTCACCATGTCACATTGAAGGCCTCGCTAAGTGTTGGGGTCAAACTAAATGGTCAGGAGGTCGCGACAAAGCCCTCTCTCTTCACGTGGGGACCTCAGGACCGTTACCACCACCTCCCAGGGCCCAGCAACACCTTCCCCATTGTTGGCTCCAGGAAGTGGTGGTAATGGAGTCAGGTCTATCTGGTACCTGGGACCTGTGCAACCATTCACAGTGAAGTACAGGTACACTTGGATGTGGGATGTTACCAGGGGTGGTTGAGGGATGACAGCTATATAGAGAGATTTGGGTAGTTGAGAAGGTTAAAGATGACCTGGATTCAGGATTAGATTAAAGAGTGAGAAATTGTTTCCACTGGTTGTCAAGTTGGTAATAAGAGGGCACAAACTCAAGATAATCACAAAAAGAATTGAATGGACAATTAGGAAAACATTCTTTATACAGAGGGAGGCTAGAATGTCAAATTCCCTGCAACAAACCTTGGTGAGACCACACCTGGAGTACAGTGTACAGTTTTGGTCTCCTTACCTAAGGAAGGATATACTTGCCTTTGAGGGAGTGCAACAATTTCACCAGAATGATTCCTGGAATGGGGGGATTGTCCTATGAGGAGAGATTGAGTGGACCTATATTCCCTAGAATTTAGAAGAATGAGAGGTGATCTCATTGAAACATATACAATTCTTAAAGGGCTTGACAGGGTAGATGCTGGAAGGATGTTTTCCCTGGCTGGGGAGTTTAGAACCAGGGAGTCACAGTCTCAGAATAAGGGGCTGGCCATTTAGGACTGAGATGAGGAGAAATTCCTTCACTGAATCTTTGGAATTTTCTACCTCAGAGGGTTGTGGCTACTCAGTCAGTGAGTATATTCACGACGGAGATTGATTTTTGGATATTAAGGGAAGCAAGGGATAGTGCAGGAAGGTGGCGTTGAGTTAGAAGATCAGCCATGATCTTATTGCATGGCGGAGCAGGCTTGAAGGGCTGAATGGCCCACGCATGCTCCTATTTCTTAAGTTCTTACCATTGATGAAGCAGAGTCCATAATACATTTAAAAGGTTGCTTGAAAAAGAGGAATATTTAAACCATATGTGTAATGTTACATTTCTGGTTCAAAAACCCTCCTCCCTTAAACTATTTCAACTCTCGATTTTTAAATCACTCTGATGAATGAGTCCCAACTCCCCATAACATCGAGTGTATATATCCTTGTCTTGAAATCCAGGTGAGCTTTCAAAAACAAGCCCATGAAACAAACTGCAATCCCTGGTTTGCTAATTGTTTTTAACTATCGGACTTTTCCTCAGTCTCAATAAAATCTCAGACCAGCCTTCAAAAGCACAAAGTTAATTTATGTTACAAAAGAGAAGCAGGAAAAGAAATAACAGTAATAGGATAAAGTAATATATTTACAATGGACGTCCTTACACCAAATTCCTCAAGGGGAAATAATAATTAAAGGAATGCAACTGTAAGAACTATGCTAATCCATTGTAAAATATCTTTAAATAATTCATGTTTATTTTCCTTGAATTTTACCACTGCGGGAGACTAATTAATCAAAACTGTTTCTTAAAAATGCAAACCAGCTTTTCACTGGGTAACACTCTTGCCTCTGAGTCAAAAAGTTGTGGGTGGGTTCAAGACCCACTCCAGAGTCTTGAGAACATAGTCTAGGCTGACACTCCCAGTGCAGGACTGAGGGAGCGCTGCACTGCTGGATATGCTGTCTTTCAGATGAGACATTAAACCGAGACTCCTTCTGCCCTCTCAGGTGGATGTAAAAGATCCCATAGCACTATTTCGAAGAAGAACAGAGGAATTATCTCCTGTGTCTCGGCCAATATTTATCCCGATACCAACATCACTAAACACAGATTATCTGATCATTATCCCATTGCTGTTTGTGGGAGCTTGCTGTGCACAACTTGGCTGCTGCATTTCCCACATTACAGGAGTGACTACACTTCAAAAGTACTTCATTGGCGCTTTGGGACATCTTGAGTTCATGAAAGGCGCTGTAGAAATACAAGTCTTTCTCTCTCCATCAGGTTGCTTCCCAGAGAATTCTAAACTGACCCTCCTGATTTGACCAGAACAGTGCTTTTCACATCCGACAGATGAGTTAACAGAGCTTATGGGGTTTGAATATCTGACCATTCAAATTTAAAAAGGGGCTGTCAATTCTATACAGAATAAGCCAATGGCAATGCATTGCTTAAGTGTGGGTTATTCCTGTGGGGCCTGTAACTGACGAGACTTACACCATGCCTTTGATATAAGCTCAGTACAGGGACCTGAACTGCAGTTGGTTTTTTTAAAGGAATGGCTACTAAGTAAACCAAAATACCAAATTGTTGTCATCGGTAGCTAACCAGGGGAGTGCCATTAGACTGGCTGGCTAATTTAGGAGAAAACACTGGCACAGATTGACTTGTTTCTGTCCAGTTTCATTCTATGATTTTATGATTCGATGGTTTCTAGAAGTAGAGAACATACTGATGAGCATCTTTGTGGCTGTAGTGCCCCAGCGAGTGCATCGAAAAATTGTGCTGTCGCCAATTTCTAGTTCTGATTCCAAGCAGCACTCTCAGCATTGCATCAGAAGCAGCCAGTGAAATGCAAATAGCTATTTTTTGTTGTGTTTATTATATCACGACGTCCTGCAATGTGATATCCTGCCATGGCACTGGTTGTAGGTTTGTTATTGGACACTGAGATATCAAAGTCCTTCTCTAACTTCACAGTCTCTGGGTGTAAGTCCAGATTGGATGTGTGTTCTGAGTGTTTCGGCTGTGGTATATAAGGGGGTACTTTTAACAATTCATGTGCTATCTGGAGCAAGAGGATGAGCAGGAAGCTCTGCCGAATGCCTGAGCAATCGGACAGCACCAGAGGAGGCGAGCTGCAGGTGGGAGGTGTGTGATCCTAAAAGGGCTTTCTTAAAGTGAGTGCCTGTGGAGGCTTCGATTCAGGAGGGAGGTTGCCAGAGAGTTGTGTCCATCAGTTCATACAGCAGGTAACAGATCTGTTGTTTGCTGAGGTGAGCCGATACACAGGGGGTAAGTTTCACCTTCACCATTGATGACAATTGGGCAGGTTCTTCAAGGGGTGGGCGATCTGTACTACCACATTACTGCCTGGGTGGTGAAGGTAAAATGTACCCCATTGTGTTTCCTGTGGGTGCCAGGGAGCAGCAAGTATGTGCCCTTGCCTTTTATGGACACCCTGGGTTCGGGGAGTGGAGAGTAGTGTCCCTTACATGACGAGCAAGAAGTACTACTCCATAAATGGGCAACATGTGGGCAACCACCGGCAATAAACGAAAGCCCAGACCTTGCCCAAAACAAGTTGCTCACCATTGGTCAGCTGGTACAACATCATTAGTAAATTTAAAAAATGTGAAATCTGTACAAATGAATATTAAAGTGGGTTACATCACTTCTAGGGAGGCTAAGGTGATTATTTTTCTTTTAATCACACTCTGGGTAATCTGCACATCAATGGTCACTGAGTACTAATCTCTCAGTACTTATTATAAGGTCAATCAGCCTTGATTCATGCCATTTTGGTTCATGTTGATTTAGTTCCTTCACCTCAGTCTACATTGCCTTCATAAGTATATTGAACTAATTTCTTCTGCAACAAACACAGGGGCAGCTATTCTCTACAACATAACACAAGGGCTGCTATTCTCTATACTAGACACAGGGGCTGCTATTCCCTGTAATATACACAGGGGCTGCTATTCTCCATAACATACACAGGACCCTTGTCCTATGGATAAATAGCGTAAGGTCCATGCTTTCGTACACCTCAGTAAATACGTCGACCATGTCCTGGAGTTCAGCCTCTGAATGTGAATATACACAGGAGCTGCTATTCTCTATAATATACACAGGGGCTGCTATTCTCTATAATATACACAGGGGCTGCTATTCTCTATAATATACACAGGGGCTGCTATTCTCTATAATATACATAGGGGCTGTTATTCTCTGCAATATACACAGGAGCTGCTATTCTCTATAACATACACAAGGGCTGACAGATCTTATACAAATTGGGCCTACATGCCTCAATTGGTAGCACCCTTGCCACCCAGTAAGTGTGTGTTTAATCCCCACTCCGAGACTCGGGGGTGAGTAGCCAGTGTCTAAATGACTGCGCTGTAAAATGTCTTCTGTTGTGTCCTTTATGCTCATTGCCACAACAGAGCAGTCAGATAGCCGGTACCATAGGAACATAAGAACTGGAGGAGGCCAGTCAGTCCCTCCAACTTGTCCTGCTAACTTGGCAATTAGATCCTGGTTGATCTGTGGCTCAAGTCCATTTTCCCGCCTTTGCTCCACGTCACCTGATAGCCTTACCCGACAAAGATCGATCGATTCTTCCCCAACAGCCACAAACTTTTTGAGGAGAGAGTTGCAGATTTGCGCTACCCTTTATGTGAAAAGGTGCTTTCTAATTTCTCTCCTAAATGGCCGAGCTCTAATTTGAAGAGAAGGTGTTGTTAAGGTCCGCCTTACCTGCCTGCTGAGCGTTGGCTACGATCTGTCCAATGGGTTTCATTGTCAGGTATTGTTTGTTAGCCGCTTGTAACGTTACTTTGCCTTGGCACCATCTCACGGTGAAGTAAGTGGCCTCCTCGGTGTCTTTCCCATCAGCCAAGATGGCGGTTTGTTTCCGCTACTCAAAAAGTCACATCAGAGAAGTCAGGCAACTGTTCCTATTTAAGGACCATTAAAGTCAGTTTTTATTGCCAATTTAATAAACCATTGGGCTGAGGGGGGAGTGGGGAGGGGGTGAATTCTCCCACTGTCCCTGTCACAACCTTGGCAGAAGTTTGGCGGGGGCCCCTTTTAAGCACCATAAACCGGGCTTCTGCCGAACTCCCCCCTCGCCAATAAATCTTAGCTCATCCAAAACTCTGCTGCCCGTATGCTAACTCACACCAAGTCCTGTTCACCCATCACCCCTGTGCTCGCTGACCTACATTGGCTCCTGGTCCAGCCTCGGTTTTAAAATTCTTAATCTTGTGTTCAAAGCCCTCCATGGCCTCGCCCCTCCCTATCTCTGTAACCTCCTCCAGCCTTATAACACCCCCAAAACCTCTGCATGTGCTAAATTCTGGCCTCTTGTGCATCCCTGATTTTAATTGCACCACCATTGCCAACCGTGCCTTCAGCTGCCTCGGCCCGAAGCTCTGGAATTCCCTCCATTAAACCTCTCTGCCTCTCTCTCCTTCTTAAAACCTCCCTTTGAGCAAGGCTTTGGTCATCTGTCCTAATATTGCCTTATGTGGCCTGGTGTCAAATTTTGTTTGATAACACTCCTGTGAAGCACTTTGGGACGTTTTACTATGTTAAAGGTGGTATATAAATGCAAGTTGTTGTTGTTGAGGTTCTGATCGCTCAGCGGGAGAAGCACTGAGGTAATTACCCTCCGCTCCCCCCTCCCCCACCCCTCCAATCCCCCCTCTGCCTACACTCACCCTCCCCCTCTGCTCAACCCTCCGCCCTCCGCCTTCCCCTCCCCTCCACCCACCCCCTCCGCTCCCCCTCCCCCCTCCCCCACCCCCTGTGCTCCCCCCTCCCCCACCCCTTCCGCTCCCCCCTCCACCCACCCCCTCCATTCCCTCCTCCACCAACCCCTGCACTCCCCCCTCCCCACCCCCTCCACTTGCACTGCCACCACCCCTCCACTCTCCCCCCCCCATGGAGCTTAAAGGGTGAAATTATGAAGACAGGTTGCACAAACTTGGTTTGCATTCCCTTGAATTTAGAAGATTGAGAGGTAATCTAATCGAGGTTTTTAAAATAGGATAGATAGAGAGTCACTAGTGGGGGAATCAGAACAAGGTTCATAATCTTAAAATTAGAGCTAGGTGGTTCAGGGGTGAAATCAGGAAGCATTTTTTCACACAAAGGGCAGTGGAAACCTGGAGCTTACTCTCCCAAAATGCTGTGAAGACTGATGGTCAATTTAAAGTTTCAGGACTGCGGTCGATAGATTTTTGTTGGGTAAGGGTATCAAGGGATTTGGAGCGAAGGTGGGTTAGTGCAGCTGAGGGACAGATCAGCCAGGATCTGATCGAATGGTGGAACAGGCTCGAAGGGATAAATGGCCTACTTCTCTTCCTATCAATCCCACCAGATATGTCGCTGTCCAGCAGGAGCAGGCGTAGGTGCCATTCTGGGCTGCATGTGGGCCCCACCAGGAAGGAATATATTGCCAATCAATCATAGGCAGTTAGGATTCTTGGAGCTGCCAGACATGGTGTGACTAGAAAGAAAAGTGGCCTTTCTGAAATCTTCAGCCCAACTGGCCTGTGTCTACCCCTCTAATGACCCATCCATGGAATTTGGGACAGGGTCATGGCAGGACCCGATGGCGGGCGGAAGATCCAGTTCGCCAGGACGTTTGTTGTTATTGTTGTGGCTTCAGCCACTTACCTGCCACTATGATCATAGAATCATAGAATGATACAGCATAGAAGGAGGACATTCAGCCCATTGTGCCTGTGTCGGCTCTTTGAAAGAGCGATCCAATTAGTCCCACCCCCCCCACTGCCCTTTGACATAGCCCAGCAAATATTTTCCTTTTCAAGGATTTATCCAATTCACTTTTGAAAGTTATTACTGTATCTGCTTCCATCACCATTTCAGAAAAGCGCATTCTACATCATGACAATTCGCTGCGTAAAGAAATGTTTTCTTATGTTGCCTCTGGTTCTTTTGCCAATCACCTTAAATCTGTTCCTCCAGTTACCAACTCTTCTGCCGCTGGAAACAGTTGCTCCTTATTTACTCTATCAATACCCTTCAATATTTTGAACACCGCTATCAAATCTCCCCTTAACCTTCTCTGCTCCAAACAGAAAACCTCCAGTTTCTTTAGTTTCTCCATGTAACTGATATATTTCATCCCGGGTACCATTCGAGTCAATCTCCTCAGCACCATCTCTAAGGCCTTGACATCCTTCCTAAAGTGTGGTGCCCAGAATTGGTAACATTACACTAGCTGGGGTCTAACCAGTGTTTTATAAGGATTAAGCATAACTTCCTTGCTTTTGTGCTCTATGGGGACAAAATTGGGTTCCGTTGCACCTCCCATTAGCACCCCTGGGGGGCGATAACGGGGCACACGCAGGTTTGCGACCATGCACTGCGAGATCAGCGTCTCCCGCCATATTCGGCAGGAGGTTTGCGGCGGCGGTAAGGCGTTGCGCCCCAATCTCCTTTGCCTAGAGACCGTGATGTCATCGCCATGCGCATCGCCCCGGTCGCGCCCCGGACCCGAATTGCGTTCCGCCTCCTGCAGCAGCGCCGGGCGAAAACACCGCCAGCTGCAGGAGGCGAGCATCGGGCGTCCGACCCCTTCGGGTAGATGCTTAAAGGTGAGGTGCTCGAGGTAAGTTAAAAAAAAAACATACCTTCTCTCTTGCGGCCTTTTTTGCGGGTTCCTGCCTGCGATCGATCAGTCCGGCACTGTGCTGGAATGCCGGGCTGATCGCGCGGGATCGTGGCTGCCCTGGTGGTCCGGGTAGGTACTTTTTATTTTGCAGAGCCTGCAGCGATGGCCTTTCCCTTTAAGTGAGGGAAGGAGCCTTTCAGCGCATAGCGCCGCACGACTCAGTGTGCAGTGCTGATGAACTCATCGCCCGGCCTGCTGCCAACTGTGCTCCAGGAAGGAAGTGGAGCGCCTGATTTAGCATTCCACTTCCTTCTTGGAGCGCAAATGCTGAATTTTTTTAAAGTTTGAAATGATTAGCCTGACTAATTTAACTTCTCTGTGTTAAATTTCATCTGCCATGTGTCTGCCCATTTCATCAGTCTGTCTATGTCCTCCTGAAGTCTGTACCATCATCCTCAAAGTTTACTACATTTCCGAGTTTTGTATCATCTGCAAACTTTGGAATTATGCCCTTTATACCCAAGTTCAGGTCATTAATATATATCAAAAAGAGCAGTGATCCTAATACTGACCCCTGGGGAATACCACGACACACTTCCCCCCAGTCTGAAAGATAACCGTTCACCATTACTCTCTGTTTTCTGTCCTTTAGCCAATTTTGCATCTTCGCAGCCACTGCCCCTTTAATCCTATGGGCTTCAATCTTGCTAACCAGCCTATCATGTGGTACTTTATAAAATGCCTTTTTAAAGTCCATATACACAACCTCCATTACACTACCCTCATCCACCTTCTCCATTACTTCATCAAGGAACTTGATCAAGTTTGTCAAACACAATTTGCCTTTAACAAATCTGTGCTGGCTTTCATTTATTAACCCATATTTTTCCAAGTGCCAATACATTTTGTCCTAGATTAATGTTTCCCCACCACTGACGTTAGGCTGATTGGTCTGTAATTGACAGGTTTATAGTTCTCTCCTTTTTTGGGGTGCACCATTTGCAATCCTCCAATCTGGCACCACTTCCATATCGAAGGAGGATTGGAAGACTATGGCCAGAGCATCTGCAAATTCCACCCTTACTTCCCTCAGCAACCTAGGATGCATCCCATCTGGACTATCCTTTGAGTGCTGCCAGCATTTTAAGAACATCCTCTTTATCTATTTTTATCCTATCCAATATCACTATTACATTCTCTTTTACTGCTGCATTGGCAGCATCCTCTTCTTTAATTAAGACAGATGCAAAGTATTCATTTAGTACCTCAGCATTGCCCTCTATCTCCACAAGAAGATCTTCTTTGTGGTAAGATAATATATCAGCTGGAGATTATACATAGGAGAACGTTAATTTTAGTAAACAATGGCTCTGAAATTCCGGCCTCCCCGGGTCTGTACGGAGTTCCTACGGACCCGGGAAGGTATCGGGAATGCTGGTTTCCAGCACGCAATGCCCAAGCGCAGGAAACCGGCATTTCCGATCTGTCAACGATCTGTCAAGTTTCTGGCTTGGCAGATCATCCGCAGATCGGGGTCGAGGACACTGGCAGGGCAAGATTTCCGATATTTACAAATACCTTGCCCTGCAAATGTCCTTTAAAATCTTGCGCCTGAAAAAGCAGGCCTAGAGCTTATTTTTACAGGCGCAAGTGTTTAAAAATACACACACACATTAAAAATAAAGTAAGTGCGCATCTTTTTTCTGTTTTTAGGTCATCTGCCCGCAGGAAGAGGTGAACCGGAATTTCAGGGCCAATGTCTTGGTGTGTGATCTGAGTCAGCCATTGATTGGGTCTTTCAGTGTTTGTTCCTCACTTTCCTTGCTCCATATCCAAACAAGAACAAAAGACACCTGACTACTGCAAGATTTTTAAACAATATACGTTGGAAATTTCTTCAGGGCTTCTCCCACTCCACCACTGTAACTTCGGTGTAACTTCGGCAGAAACTCTGTTTACCCGCGTAGGCCAGGTTCAAACTACCGCTGTCATGTATTCAACCAACATTGTAACCCATGTATAATCTGACCTAAGTTGTACACTGCGAGAACAATGACCACCAGGTGGGAGACACTCCTAACCTGGACCTTCAGGTATAAAGGGGAAGCTCCTTCATCACTTGAGTGCTAAGGAATAAAGGACAGGTCACAGACTGACCTTCTCTCAAGCATGGGCCTCGTGTGCATTTATACTGTATAGTAAGGACGTATCAATGGCGACGAGAAACTGGGATTTAAACCACGCGAGCATGGCCACTAGCAGAACAGACGGGAGGTACTGTGTTAAGGAATGGTTGGAACAGAGATTCAACATTGTTAAAGCAGCACACAATTCTCCAGACAGACAATCAAGCATGCCCCATCATGTAGTCGAATCCAGAGGGGGAGTTTGACAGAGACAATGGCAAGCTGAACGGCGATTCACGCCATTGTAAGGGACAATGCGGCCAGTAATGGGGCCATCAACACCTGTTAATGGCGCATTCAAGGACAATAACAGGGGCAGTCAGGGACGATCGACTGGCAAGGGACTTTTTGTTTCAAACAACAGCTCATGTTGGAGGCGTGGAGGCACACACTCAGACGCAGTTTGCAGAGATGAGCAAAATACCTGCAGAAATTGCAGACATGAATGCTGGGGGAAATTGCTGGAAGCTGAAGTTCAGCGAGTTCATGTGGAGCACGTATACAGTTCATACACCAGGACGCCATCGATAATGATGAAAGTGCTCCTCAATGGCATCTCAGTATCAATGGAGCTAGACACGGGGGCCAGCCAGTCCATGATGGGTATCAAACAGTTTGAAAAGTTGTGGGCGTCCAAGGCCAGGAGGCCAAAATTATCGCCGATTGACGCACAGCTACGAACTTACACAAAGCAGATCATTCCGGTGCTAGGTAGCGCCACGGTAGTCGTGACCCACAAAGATTCGGAGAACAGGTTGCCACTCTGGATTGTCCCAGGGGACGGTCCCGCACTACTGGGGAGGAGTTGGCTTGCTGTCATGAACTGGAAATGGGGCGATGTCAATGCAATTTCCTCTGTGGAGCGAGTATCATGCTCACAGATCCTGGACAAATTTGACTCATTATTTCAACCCGGCATCGGCACTTTCATGGGGGCCAAGGTAGTGATTCACATAAACCTGGACGCCAGGCCAGTATACCACAAGGCCAGAGCGGTGCCGTACGTGATGCGGGAAAAGATAGAAGGCGAATTGGACCGCCTGCTGAGGGAAGGCATCATTTCGCCAGTCGAATTCAGTGACTGGGCGAGCCCGATTGTGCCGGTGCTCAAGGCTGATGGGTCGGTCAGGATATGTGGTGATTACAAGACCACCATCAATCGGGTGTCACTCCAAGACCAGTACCCGCTACTGAGAGCGGAGGACGTCTTTGCGACGCTATCCGGTGGCAAACTTTTTTCAAAATTGGACCTGACCTCAGCTTACATGACCCAGGAGCTGGCGAGTGAGTCGAAGAAGCTGACCACCATCACGACACACAAGGGGTTGTTTGAGCACAACAGATGTCCGTTCGGGATTCCCAACGAAATATGGAAAGCCTCCTCAAGTCGATTCCAGGGATGGTGGTTTTTCAAGACGACAGCCTCATTACGGGTTACGATACTGAAGAACACCTCCACAACCTGGAGGAGGTGCTATGGAGACTGGACCGGGTAGGGCTGCGACTGAAAAAGGCAAAGTGCATCTTCCTAGCTCCAGAAGTAGAATTCCTGGGGATGAGGATAGCAGTAGATGGGATCAGCCCTACTGCGTCCAAGACAGAAGCGATCCAGAGAGCACCCAGACCCCGTAACACGACGGAGCTGCGTTCGTTCCTGGGGCTCCTGAACTATTTTGGTAACTTTCTTCCCAAATTGGGCACGCTGCTAGAGCCGCTACATGTGCTCCTACGCAAAGGTCGCGAATGGATTTGGGGGGACAGCCAGGAAAGGGCTTTTAATAGAGCACGCAATTTGTTATGTTCCAACACTCTGTTAACGCTATATGACCCATGTAAGAAACTTGTGTTAATGTGCGATGCGTCGTCCTATGGTGTCGGGTGTGTGTTGCAGCATGTCAATGTCAAGGGTCAGTTACAGCCGGTAGCTTATGCCTCCAGGAGTCTGTCTCAGGCAGAAAGGGGCTACGGGATGGTAGAAAAGGAGGTGCTTGCATGTGTATATGCTGTAAAGAAAATGCACCAGTACCTGTTTGGCAGGAAATTTGAGCTGGAGACAGATCACAAACCCCTAACGTCCCTTTTGGCCGACAACAAGGCCATAAATGCAAACGCATCGGCCCGCATACAGAGGTGGGCACTCACATTAGCCGCCTATGACTATACAATTCGGCACAGACCGGGCACCGAAAACTGCGCCGATGCACTCAGCAGGCTCCCACTAACCACCACTGAGGGTGCTACCGAGCATGCTGCTGAGATGGTCATGGCTGCTGAAGCTTTCGGAAGCGAAGGCTCACCCGTGACAGCCCGTCAGATTAAAGTCTGGACAAATAGAGACCCGCTATTGTCTCTAGTCAAGAAATGTGTCCTGAATGGGGACTGGGCAGCCACGTACAGGGCATGCCCTGAGGAATTTACACCATTTCACAGGCGCAGGGATGAACTCTCGATTCAGGCCGATTGCCGACTGTGGGGAAACCGCGTAGTCATGCCCCAGATGGGCAGAGAGGTGTTCATCAGAGAACTCCACAATGAGCACCCGGGCATTGTTATGATGAAGGCAATTGCCAGGTCACACGTTTGGTGGCCAGGGATAGACCTAGAACTTTGTGTTCGCAGGTGCAACACGTGTGCCCAGCTGGGCAATGCGCCCAGGGAAGCCCCCCTTAGCCCCTGGCCATGACCCACCAAGCCTTGGTCACGCATCCATGTGGACTACGCAGGTCCTTTCATGGGAAAAAGTTTTTGGTTGTCGTAGACGCCTACTCCAAATGGATCGAGTGTGACATTTTAAATTCAAGCACAGCCTCTGCCACGCTAGAAAGTCTACCGGCAATGTTCGCCGTCCACGGTCTACCGGATGTCTTGGTCAGCAACAAAGGCCCGTGCTTCACAAGCACTGAATTCCAGGACTTCATGGCAGGCCATGGAATTAACCATGTCAGAAAGGCACTGTTCAAGCCAGCCTCAAACGGCCAGGCAGAACGAGCAGTGCAGATAATCAAACAGGGGATGCTCAGAATCCAAGGGGGTTCCCTACAAAGGCGCTTATCACGCCTCCTGTTGGCTTTTAGATCCCGACCACACTCGCTCACAGGGGTTCCACCCGCAGAGCTGCTAATGAAAACGACGCTCAAAACCCGGTTATCCTTTATACGCCCCACCATGAAAGAAATTATCGAGAGCAGGTGCCAGCCACAATATGACCACCATGACAGGAATGCGAGGGCGCGATGTATTGATGTAAATGATCCTGTTTTTGTCCTTACGCTGCAGGGCCCAAATGGCTCGCAGGCACTGTGATTGCCAAAGAGGGAAATAGGATTCTGGTAGTTAAACTTACCAATGGACAAATCTGCTGCAAACACGTGGATCAAACAAAAAGGAGGTTCAGCAACCCCATAGAAGAAGCAGAGGAAGAACACGATATAGAGTTCACTCCACCACAGGTGACCGAACACAGGAACCAAAGGGAGGAGAGCCCAGTCACTGTGGGCAGTCCGGACAGGCCTGAGGCACCGCAAACAGCAGACACTCAGGCCAGCACCCAACAACCGGAGCCCCAACTCAGGCGCTCTACAAGGGAGCGTAAACCACCAGAGAGACTCAACCTGTGATCCCAATAAGACTTTGGGGGGGGGGAGATGATGTCATGTATTCAACCAGCAACGTAACCCATGTATAATCTGACCTAAGTTGTACACGGTGAGAACAATGACCACTAGGTGGGAGACACTCCTAACCTAGGCCTTCAGGTGCAAAAGGGGAAGCTCCACCCACCTTCATCACTTTGAGTGCTAAGGAATAAAGGACAGGTCACAGACTGACCTTCTCTCAAGCATGGGCCTCGTGTGCATTTATACTGTATTGTAAGGACCTATCAACCGCCAACGTCACCGCGGTAAAATCACTGCTCAATTTCACCTGCATAGTCCCGATGGCAACATTCCTTCATCTTCGTTGGCTGAAAATCCTGGAACTCCCAACCTAACAACATTGTGAGAGCACCTTCGACCAACGGACTGCAACGGTTCAAGAAGGCCGCCCACGCCCACCTTCTCAAGGGCAACTTGGGTTGGCCAATAATTGCCGGCCTTTACCAGCGATGCCCATACCACCAGAATGAAAAAACGTAAAGGTACCCCATGTTCCCTTTAAAAAGCCTTTGTTTCCTTTCCTGCTGAAAATTGGTTCTCTAGATGCAAATCAGCACAGCATGCAATGGGTCTCTGGACCTGATTCTTGTGAAGAGGAGGGTGGCAGCAGGCTCGTGTGGACCATAAACACCGGCACGGAACAGTTGGACTGAATGCCCAATTTCCGTGCTGTAAATTCGATGTAAGAATGTGTCGATTTGTGGCTTTCAAACTCAGGCGGGAAATCAGTTTTTAACCAATTTGCCGCCCCTGAAAAAATAAAATCTGGGAATTTATCAGTGGTGGTTGGGAAGAACTGGTTTTAAGAATCCCTATTATTGTATATGTAAGCACTCTGTTAATGACTCCACGGGGTAGGGGTATGGCACTTGAATTGTACAAACTGTCGTCCTTTATTGCTGCTCCTAGAGTGAGGACACCAAGAGGGGAGCTCCCTTTTATACTTGGTTACCTGCAGTGTACAGGTGACCCTTAGGTCTCCAGCAGCAGCACCCTCTGGTGTACAGGCATGGTATATACAGGGTGAAGGTACATTCAGGTCTAGTGTTACAGTACATCATTGACATGCATTCATAACAACACTCCCCCCGCTAAGCCTTTCCCAAGTCCTTATTGCCATGACATGGGGAGGTGATCAGTAGTGGGCTGTGGGAGGTTGTGGTGAGGGTTGTGTGAGTGCCAAGTGTGATCCCTGTGGTTGTGGCTGCCCTCATCCATTTACAATGGGTGTCACTGTTGGAGGATTCCCCAGTGGTGGAGCCAGTGCAATGGGTAAGGTACACACACTGTAGAATGGATAAGTGGTGGCGTTTGGTGGTGGGCAGGGCCACAGGGCTGTGTGGGCTCCTTGTCCTCCATTGGTGGTGCAAGTCTGGTCATTCCAGGATCCGCCGGGAAAGCTGGAGGGTACTGGCCTCTCGCTCCCACTGCTGGCCCTGGTGGCCAGGGGGTGTAGGGCCGATCGGGGGCAGGTTGTCAGTGGTGGTGGCTGTGCTGCCCATTGACCACTGTCCCTGTAATGGGTCTGCTCCCACTGGGTGTGTGTGAGCCTTTCCTGGGGCATCACATTTGTCCCAAAAGCCCAGGCTACATGGTCAGGTAGCCTGCTGGACCTGGGGGTCTCCCACGGGGGGTTTCCTCTGGCATTGACATTATACCTGTCGAACCCGGTGTCCTTTAACAGTCTACTTTTTACATGCATGACACATTGGGTCCGATTGCAACTAGTCGACTCAACACTGTTATCTCTCTTCACATTATCACATTTTGCACTTATAACACTTTCTTGTGTATTGGTGTCTCCATACAGGGTTACATTTATTATATTAGCATTTCTGGCATCATTATTTAACGGTACAAACTCGTTATTTACATCACTTTTAAAAGGATTCATTACATTTTTTCCATTAGTTTTTCCGGCATCACCATTTAACATTACATTTGCATAACTGCATTCGCTTACTGCACTTTTAACTTTAATGTCCTTGGCATCACTGTGCCTAGAGTGGAACTGTCCCTTTAATTGCCTTGGGTTGCCAGTCTCCTTTAAGAGGGCCTTCCAATCCGGTTCGCCGCTCGGTGCCACATGTTGCTCCTCCAACGCTGCCCCTCGTGGTCTGGTGGCGGCCATTTTGAATCCAGGTTCTTCGCCTCGTGGTGCGGCCGCCATCTTCTTGCTCTCCTCGAGGGAGGCTGTGGTGATCCTTTTCTCCCCAGGTTCGGCCATGGACGCCGGGAATCCACCTTTTTCACCGATCTTCTTCCCTCGGAGTCCTGCCACGGCCCGGATGGTGCGGTCTGGACATTCGGGTTGGATGATCTTGCCACGGTGTTGTGCAGTCTGTGTCGTCGCCACGCAGTCGAGCTGGACGGTAGGATTTCTAGGTGCTGTGATGGATCCAAGTTTGGGGCCGCGTAGGATGTCGATCGCTGGGGCCCAGAAGCCATCGGCGCTCCGACCGATTTGGACCTGCTTCATCCAACTTCTTCCCAGCAGCGTTGGACCATCGCCGGCAATGATCCACAGGGGGAGCTTGTATATCGCGCTGCCATGGGACACCTGGACCTCCACGCTGCCAACAACTGGAACGGTGCCTTTTGTGTAGGTGAGCAGCTTTGCCTGGATTGGAGACAGTTTTGGTCGTTCGGCGGGATTGTTCCAGAGTTTTTCAAAGGCCGTCTGACTCATCAACGGCTGGCTCGCCCCTGTGTCCATCTCCATCGAAACTGGAACCCCGTTGATGTCCACTTCAATCTTCCACGGGGAACTCGCGGTGGAGCAGGTATATATTCCGTACTCTTCTTCCAGGGGCTGAGCAGCTTCGTCTTCATCAGTGTCGGAGCCCAGGTGATCGGCCTACTCTTCAGTGACGCGATGAGTAAAACTTTTTCTACACATTCGCTGAAGGTGACCTTTCGTGTTGCAGCCTTTGCAGGTGTACGCTTTGTATCGGCACTGGTGGGCCCTGTGGCTCCTCCACAGCGCCAGCACGGGGCTAGTCGGTCGGCCCCATGTGGCGGACGCAGGGTTGCAGGACTTGGAGCAGCATTCTTGCCTCTGAAAGTCACCATTCTGTTCACTGCGCTCGTCAGTTTAGAGTCCTGGGTGTGGGTCATCATTCGGTAAAGCCTGGCTCACTTTGATTGCCTTCTGCAAAGTGACCGTAATGTCCGCAGAGAGCAGTTTATGGAGGAGGCCCTCGTAGCCGATTCCAATAACGAAAATGTCCCTTAGTGCTTCGGTGAGGTGGCCGCCAAAATCACACGGTGCAGCCAACCTTCTTAGATCTGCAGCATACTTAGCAATTTCTTGGCCTTCGGGCCGCCGGTGAGTGTAAAACCGGTGCCTGGCTGTGAGGATGCTCTCTTTGGGTTTCAGTTGCTCTTGTATTAAAGTTACAAGCTCTGCATAGGTCTTGGTTGTTGTCTTCGCAGGGGCTAGCAGGTCCCTGACGAGGCCGTGGATAGTGGGCCCACAACTGCTGAGCAGGATGGCACTGCGCTTGTCTGCCAGCGAGATCGGTGAGTCCCCAGCCAGGTCGTTCGCGGTGAAGAAGTGTTCTAACCTTTCCACGAAGGTGTCCCAATCTTCCCCATCAGTGAATTGTTGGAAGTTGCTGAGGTTAGACATGTTGTGCGTGGAATTTGTAACCTCGTCGCCAGTTATTGTATATGTAAGCACTCTGTTAATGACGCCACGAGGCAGGGGTATGGCACTTGAATTCTACAGACTGTAGTTCTTTATTGCAGCTCCCAGAGTGAGGACACCAAGAGGTGAGCTCCCTTTTATACTGGGTTACCTGCAGTGTACAGGTGACCCTTAGGTCTCCAGCAGCAGCAGCCTCTGGTGTACAGGTATGGTATATACAAGGTAAAGGTACATTCAGGTCTAGTGTTACAGTACATCATTGACATGCATACATATCACCTGTTCATACTGTATTACAACAATTCTCTCCGGCAGAACTACTGAGAATATTTAGGGCACATGAGCAGAGAATGTCCAGTGTTTATTGATTGATTGGCCCTCATTTTCTCTCCTCGCCTTCTCTCTCTCGCTTCCCTCGCTGGAGTACAGTTCCACTGGGAACTGTGCCTCTCCCACCTTGCTGGTATTTGGTGCAAGAGCCAGACACACAAATACACAAAGTAAATCAGCATGAACCAAAATAGCACGAGGCAAAGCTGTTTGACTCTGCAGATAAGTACAGGCCGTGCCAGTGAAGAGGATTACCGGGCATGTGATTAAGAGAAAATTAATCACCTTACTGTGGTTTTGAAATTACTTTTTTGCAAACTACGTGATTTTACAAAGCTTTAGGCAACCTTTAAATCCCTCTAACTGAGTCTTGGCTCAGTGGGGGCACTCTTGCCCGAGTCAGGAGGTCAAAGGTTGAAGTCCCACTCCATACGCTTGGGCACATAGTACAGGCTGAAGCTTCAGTGCAGTGCTGAGGAAGTGCTTCACTGTCGGAGGTGCCACCTTTCGGATATGTTAAACCGAGGCTCCGTCTGCCTTCTCAAGGGAACATAAAAGGTCCCATGGCACTATTTTAAGGAAACGCAAGGGGAGTTCTCCTCAGTGTCCTGGCCAATAGTTATCCCTCAATCAACATCACTAAAAATAAATGATGTGGTCATTATCACATTGCTGTTTGTGGGAGCTGGCTGTGTGCAAATTGGCTGTCGCATTTCCTGTATTACAACAGTGACTACACTTTAAAAGTATTTCTTTAGCTATAAAGTGCTTTGGGACTTCCTGAGGTTGTGAAAGATGCTATATAAATGCAAGTCTTTCTTTTTCCTTTATCTGCCTCTATCTCTAAAGCATTTCGGGACATTTTAGTTGCATTCGTGACACTGCATGAATGCAATTGTTGCTGTCGTTTTGTTTCTGGGAGTTTTCACCATGTTGCGATTTTCTTTCCATAACCTCGATCAGGATACGACCACACTGACATTTTTATCTTGTTTCTATTTAACTGTACTTTTGTTTTCAGGAACATGTCTTATGGACGAGGTTATTCAATCTATCAAACATCCCCAACTAAATTCAATTCATTTTCATTTATGGCAGTTTCAAGTTTCAAATGATGTTGAACAAACAATCCAACATCATATCTGTTGGGACATCACCAGAACCAGAGAATGTTTCAGCACAGAAACACGCGCTCGGCCTATCAAATCTGCGCCGGTGCTCTTCTCCACACGAGCCTAATCCCATTCTCCTGCGTGCTCCTCATAACCTTTAATATTCCCCTTTTTCCAGCAACTATTTAATTCCCTTTTAGAAGAATGTATTGACCTTTTTTCACGATGGTTTGTGGCCAGGGTTGCCAACTCTGGTTGGACATATTCCTGGAGGTTTTTTGCGTGACAACACTGCGTGACAAGACCGCGTGGCAAGACCGCGTGACAACACCGCGTGACAAACCGCGTGACAAAGCTGCGTGACAAAGCTGCGTGACAACACCACGTGACAAAGCTGCGTGACAACACTGCGTGACAACACTGCGTGACAAACTGCGTGACAACACTACGTGACAAAGCTGCGTGACAACACCTCGTGACAACACTGCGTGACAACACTACATGACAACACCGCGTGACAAAGCTGCGTGACAACACCTCGTGACAACACTGCGTGACAACACTACATGACAACACCGCGTGACAAAGCTGCGTGACAACACTGCGTGACAACACTACGTGACAACACCGCGTGACAAAGCTGCGTGACAAAGCTGCGTGACAACACTGCGTGACAACGCTACGTGACAAAGCTGCGTGACAACACTGCGTGACAACACTACGTGACAAAGCTGCGTGACAACACCGCGTGACGTACCTGCGCCAGGAGCTGCCCATTGATAGTTCTCAGTCTCGCAAGGTCAGAGTTCAGGTTGGTTTCAAACTGAAACAGCGAGAGCTGAGAGCGATTCTCAAAACGCGCATAAACCTCCACCCCTAGGGGAAAGGAAAAAACACAGAAAAGTTCAGTAATGATCAACCTATGATACTCTTATAGTTTATCTGCCAAAGGTAAATCACATAATGTGACGGGAGAACTGAGTGTTGATACAGCGATAATCAAACATTAAACCGAAACCCTGTCTGCCTTCTCAGGTGGACGTAAACGATCCCACGACACTATTTCAAAGAAGAGCAGGGGAGTTATTCCTGGTGTCCTGGCCAATATTTATCCCTCAACCAACATCACTAAAATACAGATTATTTGGTCATTATCGCATTGCTGTTTGTGGGAGCTTGCTGTGCGCAAAGTGGTTGCAACGTTACCCATCTTAACCGGTGGCAGCAGCATTGGAGGAAGTGGCACAGGACAGCAGGTAGGTGATTGGTTGGTGAGTATTAGCGTTTTTTCTCTCTAAGCTAGGACAGTGGTTTAAACTAGGAGCAGGAAATTATTACACACTTCATTAAATTTAGAACTTAACTAGTTAAACTAATTAGTATAACTATAAATAGTCATTGAATAAAGACTTTGGAGGAGAAATTTGGCCACGCCTCATTTGGGGCGGTAACCCAGGCGGAGCGGTAATTTTAGCACCTTGAAAAAGTTTGCACACTCCGTCCAGAAATTCGTCAGGATCGGTCGACGAGCTGACAGGGGCACTAAATCATCTATTGCACACTACGGCTGCGGGGGCGATAACAAAAGTTTGGTCGGTAAATTTGGCGGACCCATTGCGCATGCACGGAACTCCGAGTCAGACCCCGGGAACAGCCGAGTCTTAAAGGCATGGCAACTCACGTTCGCGCACGCGCAGTTCCAGCTCCACAGGGTCTTCAGAGAGCAACAATGGAGGAGCAAGGTGGACGCCAGCTATCGCTCACCACCCTTGCTACCTTGCGTGAGGCAGTGGAGAGTCGCTGGAGTGCCCTCCAGCTTAGAGGGGGACGAATTGCCAGCACCTCAGGATTTGACAAGGCTCTGGAGGGAGGTGGCTGAGCACGTTACAACCCAGAGTACGGTGCCCACAGCAGCGACCCAATGTCACAATAGAGTCAACGGCCTTACTCGGGTCGTCAGGATGAGCACCCTTTCCATTCTCCTTCCAATGCCTTCATGTTAACCCCCATTCTCTCACACAATGTAAAGACTTTTCACTGCCTATCCCTTCTCTATCTCTACCAGCCCATGCTCCTCCTTGCTGAAGCCAGCCTGAGACCTCTTCATCGCCCCACCAGACATGCCCTGCCCATCCAAGCATCTCTCACCTTCTAGCTCCTTACTCAGGCTGAGCCCACCGACCAGCAACTTTCAACCCTTTATATGCGGTCACAGGCCTGAGCATCATACTTACTGCTAGTTGCTTGTGCCCCATACCCACCGTTCACACATCCACCGTGCGATGCCCCCCGAGGGTGAAATGCCAATATGCACACTTCGCCATATTACTCACAAGTACCCTACTGCGCACACACGTGACACACCAGCACTTGCGCAGGCACTTTTTGTTTTTGTCATTGCAGGTCAAACTCACGCACAATATGCACGAGTTGCACCGTCGGGGAGAGGCCAGCCTATCTCCAAGACCTGACTGATGAGGAGGAGCGAGGGTCCGCCCTCATGGGCGCTGCAGTCGTGGCGGTGGAGGGTGGGGAGGAAGAGCCCCCATTCGACAGTGACGGTATGTGAACGAGATAGCCGTTTTGTGTGAGTCCCCTTAAGGCCACATGCCTTACAACATGTTGCAACCAAAATAACGATGCCACCTACTTCTTGCCTTCCTGCCCCCTCCCGCAGCTGATAACTGCAATTCTGTTGCTTTGTGCTTGCGGATGATGAGCCAGAAGAGCGGCAGCCTGCCCATCAGCTTGTGGATATCTGAACGCAATATATGGAATTAAGGACAGTAAAGTAAACGGGATATATGAAAATGTATAAGCCATGGAAGAATAGCTGGGAGAATGTCAGATTGCAAATAGTGCAACATCAGCATAGCTAACAGTCTGTCTCAAGGTTTCAAGTCACTAATCCTGCCAATAATATATAATTGTAACATGAAATACATCTGCAGAATTGCAAGGTCTCAGTTAATAGTCACACCATTAGATTGAAACATTTAGAGGCAATACTTGAGCTTTCAAGAAGAACATCTCATATAGATTGACTAATGAGTGGCTGAGTTAGACTGTCAATCCAATTGTATTTTGTTATCTGATTTCAAAACTGTATAACTGTTAACGCTTTACGATGTAACTTCACCTATCCGTAGGGAGTGTGTACGCTCTATCCAGAGAGTATATCTTCTGTCTGATAGGTCTTACTGGCCGGTAATAAAGACTGCTTTGTTCAAAGCACAAGAGGTATTCGACTCAGTAATTTTACTGAACCAGATTGAAGTAAAAGAATCCGGGAATTAACAAGCTGACGTCTTCAGATGACGGGGAAGGTGAGGAGGAGGAGCTGGAGAGCAGTGTGCCAGGACAGGGCGAGACATCCACAGTTGCATCGAGTGGGGAGAGCACCTCAGTCGAAGAGGCCGTCTTCCTGGGATTGGCTAAGCCTGAGGCTCCTGGCCCCAGTGGCCTGCAGCATCACCCAGCTCTCCGGAGGGTAAGTTGGCCCACGAGTCCTGCTCACAGACAGGCAGATGAGGACCTGGACATGGAGGCTATGTCCAGGGAGTCAATGCAGATGCACCGCGAGCTCATGGGTGCATTGGCGAGGATCCCACAGAGCATGGATGCACTTGCATTGAATGTGGCATTTGACGGTCGGAGGTCCATCGAGCCCATCCTTGGTCGACTACAATGGATGCTGGACGCCACAAGTGACCATGGGGTCCAAGACTACTTATGGCGTGGGCCTTGGCTGATGTGGCAGTAGCCGCTGAACGGCAGGCCGAGACCAAGCAACACCTGCATTCTGCCATGCCGTCAGAGTGTGCTGGCACCAATGTGCTGTGTGCTCTGATGCAGGGTCAAATTGATGCCTCACAAGCACTGACTGCTGCCATCGTGTCAGGGGCACCATCAGTCCAACGGGGAGGTAACGGTGCCGAAGTAGGCCAGCAATCCACCAGATTGCTCCGGATGCTGAGGCTCTGCCCTGGGGTAGTGGCAGGCCGTCGGTCCAGATGGAATGTGATGTCCTCTCTCAGGAGGACATCATTCGGTCTCCCGACACGGCCATTCTGCCTTTGCACTCGCCTTTCCGTCCGCACCCCAGCCATCCCACACTGCTGCCGTCCATTCTCAGGCGGTGCTGGCAGCAGCCGAGCCTTCCAGGCCCAGAGCTGGTCCGGGGCATCGAGCTAGGCCATCTGTCCTGTCTCCCGCGGACACACAGCAGCCTTCAAGTAGCCTGGCTGCAGGCACTGAGGCCCCATTGAGGAGGAGCAGTAGGCGAGGGAGGGGTTTGAGGCAGAGGGGTGGGAAAGGTCTACGCAAGATCCACTGATGAAAGGTGTGGCCATGGGCCCTATGTAGAAAAGGTGTAAATGTTATTCATCCGTTGCTAAGTTCTCACTGACTGTGCGCCGCGCTGTCGGCGCCTCCTGTGACCTTCAGTGGCAGCACCAACACTTAGCGCTGCGCTCTCTACCGCCACTCACTTGGTGACGTCACCCAGTGTGCAACAACCCCCGGAGTGCCACGGTCGCGAACTTGACTGCTTTCGCCTGGCGTAGCACTTGCCACGACTTCTGACAGGGAAAGCAGGTGTCACGGAGAAGCTGCCAGGGTGATGTGTCCGAGGGGGAGCAGGTGGCCAGTTACAATGAAATTATTTTCCATTAATGTATCTCTCCTAGATGCTGGACACTGTGGTTTAGCTGCCTTGGCTTTTCTTTAACTTGTCGGGTGGTCCAGCTGACCTCCCCTTTAGGCACCAGAACTTCAGCAGCGCTCCTGCGATAGCGCTCCAGGAAACATGGTTAGCGCCCAAAGAGGAGTGTGGAACACTTCCCTTAGTGCTGCACTCCCCTCTTGGAGCGCTAAAAGTGAATATCCCGGTGGGAGGCGGTAAACATCGCCCGACGCAATAGTTAGTGACCAGGTGGTGTCACCACCTCAAAACTGTACTGAATTTTTCGCCCAGCGACTGTAGTGGGAGTTGTGGATAGGTCCCCTGGTAGCAGCTCTGAAACGCTAGATTGTATAAATGCAGAGATTAGACAAGCGTGTAGTAAAGGCAGTGTGGTTTAAATGGGGGATTTTAACTTTCATGTAGATTGGAAAAAGACGACTAGCACCTGTCAGAAAGGTAGTGAATTTCTTGAGCGTGTCATAGAGGCAACAAGGGGACAAGCCATATTAGATTAATAATGAGTAATGAGCCAGATTTAGTTAACAGCCTAGCTGTGCTTGAACATTTATCCAATAGTGATCATAACATGATCGAGTTCAATGTAGATTTGGATGAGGCTGACTTCAACAGGATGAGACAGAGACTGTCCACAGTAAACTGGGCAAATCTGTTAATGGCTAAAACGACAGAAGATCAGTGGGAGATGTTTAAAAAATAATTTAAAGTGATACAGAAGCAGTTTATACCCCGAAGGGGCAAGAGCTCTACTTGCCAAAAAAAACCAGCCATGGACGACTAATGAGGTAAAGGACAGCATAAAACTAAAGAAAAGGCAAACAAAAATGTAAAACATCACACAGATCCTGGCAAATGGGAAAGATACAAAGAACAGAAGGGTCACAAATCAGTTAGTAAGAGCTGCACAAAAGGAGTATGAAAAGACTAATGCAAGGAATATCAAAATCAACACAAGGAATCTTTAGTTACATTAGGAAGAATAAGGTGGTCAGGACCAATGTTGGGCCCTTAAAAACTGAAAGTGGTGGGTGATATTGTCAATGACAATGAGGAAATGGTGGACATGTTGAATAATTACATTGGTTCAGTATTTACAGTCGAAGAAGAGGATAGCATGCCGGAAATCCCAAAGAAACTTATATTGAATCGAGGACAGGGACTCAATAAAATTAACGTAGGTAAAATAACAGTAAAGAAGAAAATAATGGCACTAGAGAGTGACAAATCCACAGAGCCAGATGGCTTCTGTCCCAGGGTTTTAATGGAAGTAGGTGAGCACAGTGCAGGTGTCTGAACTATAATCTTTAAAGTTCTCTAGATTCAGGAACCGTCCCTTTACATTGGAAAATTGCATATGTCACTCCGCTATTTAAGAGTGGCAAGAGAGGAAAACCACAGAACTATAGACCACTTAGCCAAACATCTGTTGTTGGGACATTGCTCGAGTCTAATTGAACACCTTGAAAATTTTCAGCTGATCAGAGAGAGCCAGCATGGATTTGGGAAAGATAGGTCACGCCTGACAAACCTGATTACATTTTTTGAAGAGTTGCCCAGAGTAGTGGACAGGGTAATGTCTATGGATGTTATTTATATGGACTTCCAGAAACCATTTGATAAAGACTGTTATCTAAGGTCGAAGCCCATGGAGTTGAGGGCAAATTATTGACCTGGTTAGGAAATTGGCTGAACAATAGGAGACAGAGGGGGAGAAATATGCATGGTTTGCGACTCCCGATAGCGGGGGGCGTTAACTGGGCACAAACGCTTCCCCGCCCAGGGGTGGAAAGCGCTACCGGCTCCTGCGAAATTGCGCAGTGACGCAAAACCGGTCGCATCCCGCTCCCACCAGTAGCGCCCCAGGCCACTGCGCCTCTGGCGATGACATATTCGCCGTGCACAGCGCCTCGTTTTGGCCCGGCGCAGCCCATTTTCATCCAGCAGTGGCAATTGGGCAGCGCCCCGTGAGGCGGCTGTGGGCGATGTCAGTGCCAGCCTCGTGGGTTATGAACCAGGTCGTACTCTGCTGGTGGGGTGAAATTTAAAGGGGAGGCGCGCGCCGCTATTTTGTCCTGTTGGCCGACTTATCGATCCGGCCTTCCGTAATTCTTTTCGCTGGGTCTGTGCCGCGATGGTGCAGCCCGCACTCCGCTTCTGTGCCGTGCTGTGGCCACGGCATCCCACTTCCCCTGTAGTGAATGCCTGAACCTGGGAATTTGCCCATTCCCAAGGGATGCAGCAACTTGAGAAGTGATTCGGCAATGTGCGCGTAGTGCGGGATGAACTTCAGATAGAAGTTGCAATTGCTGAGGAATGAAGACATTTCTTTGACGTTGGTAGCCTCCTGCATTCAGTGGATCGCGTCAATGTTGTCAAGCGTCACCTTGTGCTGTGACTCTGTATCCCAGAAAGTTTATTTCTCCAGCAGCGAATGTACACTTATCGGCATTGTGTAATGTTATGTGTAGCAAGTCGAGCCATAATTGCGTGAAGTCGCTGGTCATGTTCTTCCATTGTCCGTCCATGGACAACGATATCGTCAAGCAGATTGAGGGCTTCCTCTATGCCTGCTAGCATAGTAGTGACAATCTTCTAAAATGCACGGTGTAGAAAATAGTCCATAGGGCATGCGTCAATACTGACACAGACCATCATGCGTCGTGAATGCCATGAGCGGTTTGCTGCCCTCTGCTAGGGGTATTTGTAGGTAACTGTGGCACATGTCGAGTTTCGTAAAAACGATTGAGCCGTGGAATTCTGAAGACAGTTCATCAATGGTAGGAAGAGGGTACTTGTCGGGGGTGATGGCCTTGTTGACCTTTTTCAGGTCGATGCAGAGGCGGATCTCTCCACTTTTACGGCAAGCAACGACTAAGTTCGAGATCCAAGGTGAGGAGTCGATGCTCTCAATGATTCCCCGAGATTCGAGTCGCGTTAATTCTGTGGATACTTGGTCGCGAACCACAAATGGAAGATGGCGAAGTTGCTGTGTAACGGGTTTGACGGAAGGGTCAACGCTGGGACGATGGCAGAATTTTGTTGTCACTCCAAATCCTGTGAAGTTTGAGGGATACTGCTTGTGAAAGTCCACCGTGTACACAGGTGTGCCGGTTGGGTCGTAAACTTTGAACCCAAGCTTGTCAAAAAGGTCAACACCCATGAGGCTTCGTCACTTCGTGACATAAAAGGAAAAGTTCTCCAATGTTATGTTCTCGTAGTATATCAGGACAGATATGACCCCAAGTACCTCAATTTTGGAGGATGTAGAATGGAGGTTGCGGGCTGCAGTTGACAGTGCGTGAAGTGGGTTTTGTACACAGCCTCGCTCAACATGGAGATTTTGACTCCAAGGTCAACGAGGAGGCAGCAGGGCGTGCCGTCAATGTTTACCTCACAGTCCTTGAATTTGTCCGAACCGATGTGCGAAATGTCACTAATGGTGTAAGCCATACCGGGGTTGTCCACATGAGTGACAGACACGAGCAAAATGGTTCATTTTATTAAATGCAGAGCATTTCTTCCCGCGTGCAGGGCAGTTAGGACTCTTTGCTGAGTGTGATTTGTCCCCACAGTTAAAGCAGTGGAGTTAGGCCCGCGATCGGTAGTGGGTGGCTTACTACTAGCCCTGGGTCTCTGCTGTGATTTCCGCTTTAGACGAACGCCTTGCACATGGGCTGTAGCTGCAGTCTGCTGCACAGGGGGAGCAGGGGCTCTGATCGCCTTTGAATCGGAAAGCGCTAATTCGATTTGGATGGCCAAATTAGTTGCTTTGTCTAAAGTCAATTTATCATCCACCATTAGCAAGCGTTCCCGAATGCAGGGGATCGTTGTTTTCTCAATAATTTGATCCCTGATCATTTCCTCTGTGAGTGCTCCAAATTTACATGTAGTGGTCAGGTCAGTGAATGAAATGATGTACTGTTTGATTGGTTCACCGTTCTCTTGCTCCCTTTTACGACATTGGTATCTCTCCATCAGGATACTTTTCTTTGGCTCAAAATAGTTCTCTAGGACGCTTATCGTTTTGTCGTAGGACTCCGTGTCTTCGAGTTGGTCAAAGATGCGTTGGCTTTCGGTGCCGAGGCAGTGGATAAGTATTGCACGGTAGCGAGCTGGTGTTACGTTGTCGCCGTCTAACCCACTCGCCGTGATGTACGTAGAAAAACTTTTTATCCATCTCGGCCACGGAATTAGAGGGTCCCCAGGTGTGGAGAGGAAAGGCGGTGGGGTAGGGAGTTTAATTTCAATCATCCTCGTCGCCAAATTATGTTGTGTACGCGTAAATGACTGACAAACTGAGCCAGGAGTAATGTAACTTAAACCGTGTGCTTTATACAACAACTCAAAATGGTGTCCCCCAACCAGCATGAACCATATGAGTACAGCAACTGTGAATAGCTCCCACAGGGTCCTAATGCCCGTCCTGTGAGTGTAATAGCGTACAAACACAACAACCAACTCCAGTGACACTTCACCAAACTCAGGGACATTTCAGCCAAACCCAGTGACACTTCACCAATCCCAGTGAGACTTCACCAAACCCAGTGAGACTTCACCAAACCCAGTGAGACTTCACCAATCCCAGTGAGACTTCACCAATCCCAGTGAGACTTCACCAAACCCAGTGAGACTTCACCAACCTCAGGGACATTTCACCAATCCCAGTGAGACTTCACCAATCCCAGTGAGACTTCACCAATCCCAGTGAGACTTCACCAAACCCAGTGAGACTTCACCAACCTCAGGGACATTTCACCAAACCCAGTGAGACTTCACCAATCCCAGTGAGACTTCACCAATCCCAGTGAGACTTCACCAAACCCAGTGAGACTTCACCAAACCCAGTGACACTTCACCAACCTCAGGGACATTTCACCAATCCCAGTGAGACTTCACCAATCCCAGTGAGACTTCACCAATCCCAGTGAGACTTCACCAACTTCAGGGACATTTCACCAAACCCAGTGAGACTTCACCAATCCCAGTGAGACTTCACCAATCCCAGTGAGACTTCACCAACCCCAGGGACACTTCACCAACCCCAGTGAGACTTCACCAACCCCAGTGAGACTTCACCAACCTCAGGGACATTTCACCAACCCCAGGGAAAATTCACCAACCTTGTGAGACTTTACCAACCCCAGTGAGACTTCACCAACTTCAGGGACATTTCACCAACCCCAGGGACACTTCACCAACTCCAGTGAGACTTCACCAACCCCAGTCAGACTTCACCAACCTCAGGGACATTTCACCAACCCCAGTGAGACTTCACCAACCCCAGTGAGACTTTACCATTCCCAGTGAGACTTCACCAATCCCAGTGACACTTCACCAACCTCAGGGACATTTCACCAACCCCAGTGACACTTCACCAACCCCAGTGAGACTTCACCAACCCCAGTGACACTTCACCAACCCCAGTGAGACTTCACCAAACCCAGTGACACTTCACCAACCCCAGTGAGACTTCACCAAACCCAGTGAGACTTCACCAACCCCAGTGACACTTCACCAACCCCAGTGAGACTTCACCAAACCCAGTGAGACTTCACCAACCCCAGTGACACTTCACCAAACCCAGTGACACTTCACCAACCCCAGTGACACTTCACCAAACCCAGTGACACTTCACCAACCCCAGGGAAACTTCACACCAACCCCAGGGACACTTCACCAACCCCAGGGACACTTCACACCAACCCCAGGGACACTTCACCAACCCCAGTGAGACTTCACCAACCCCAGTGAGACTTCACCAACCTCAGGGACATTTCACCAACCCCAGTGAGACTTCACCAACCCCAGTGAGACTTTACCAATCCCAGTGAGACTTCACCAATCCCAGTGACACTTCACCAACCTCAGGGACATTTCACCAACCCCAGTGACACTTCACCAACCCCAGTGAGACTTCACCAACCCCAGTGAGACTTCACCAACCTCAGTGACAGTTTACTAACTTAAGCAGAACTCTACCAATGTTGGAGACAGTCTCAACTTCATGATAATTAAGTAAGTAAAATAAAAATAATAAATATATATGTATAATTGTACAGCAAATTTGTTATAGAAAAAATACATGTGTTGTGTTACAAGGAATTGGTAAAAATGTTATAACTCGGCAGAGGATCCTCAGAAGCAAAAAGTTGGAGAACCCCTGAACTGCACAGCAGTGAAGGTTGAACCCTACAGTTTTCTCACCATAATTAATTGTCACGTATTTCTTTGACTTGGTCTTCAGTGAGATCCAAGGCTTGCATCTCTTGATGATGAAGGTGTCCTGCATTTCTGATGGATGAGTCCCGATAGACAGAAGACCAGATCTCATGTGAGGATACATGACCCCTCGCTTTCCAGCAGAAAAGATGACGGCGTAGCCAGCCTTCAGGTGTAGAATGAAGGCAGTCTGCTTTGTGCGTGCGCTCAGCAGCTGATCTTCAACGGACAGGTAGCGACCGTCACTTGTTTGGAGATGGTACTTTCCGTCGTCAAAGTGAATTAAGAAGATGCATTCCTCAGAGAAGGGAGCTGGAGCCTCGGCATAGCTCTTGCCCTGACTGCAGTGCACCCGTACATAGCTCTTGGACTCGGGGTGGTACAGTGCAATTTGCGGGTGAATGGCAAGATGAGGGAGCCATTGCTGGGATTTGGTTCCCTCCTTCTGCACACAGCAGACTTTATCTACATTCTTCTCGAGGTAAGTTCCAAACTTTAAGGACTTGAAGACCCAGGATCCGTTAGACTGGTATTCCAAGATAAACACACTGGACTCACTGGGAAGAGCACATTTAACGACACCAATTTCGTTCGTCTGCAGAGCCATCCCGTTAAATCCAGTCAGCTCCACCAGGACCTGCAGCCCTTTACTAGACTTGAAGCTCACTTCCCAGATCTGCACAAGTGAGAATGAGAGAGAAATTTTATTTTTGGAGGCCACCATTGCAATTAAAAGCACATCAGTCAGCTACAACCCAATTACCTCCACCCCCCCCAAAAGAAAATCGCCCCTCATCTCTCATGGGGAGATGGCCCCACGTGACCATTATTCATCATGTGGGTCTGGAGAATGAGTGGCCAAATATTATTTGGCTGTGGGAGCCATCATGGTTGAGCTCAATCCTGTTCCCACTCAACAGCCCAGAGATGGCCATTTTCCAAAAGTTCTCCTCATCTCCCCTCGGATTCTTTTGCTATTACCTTAACTCGGTGTCCTCTGGTTACTGACACTTCTGCCACTGGAAATAGCTTCTCTTTATTTATGATATCAAAACCCCTCATAATTTTGAACACTTCTTAAATCTTTCCTTAACTTTTTCTGCTCAAAGGAGAACAACCCCAGCTTACCCAGCTCTCGTCATAATTGAAGTCCCTTATACCTGGTACCATTCTAGTAAATTTCCTCTGCATCCTTTCTAAGGCCTTGACAGCCTTCCGAAAGTGCGTTGCCCAGAATTGAACACAATACTCCAGCTGGGGCCTAACCAGTGTTTTATTAAGGTGCAGCCTAACTTCCTTGCTTTGTACTCTATGCCCAAATTAATAAAGCCAAGTATCCTGTATGCTTTTATAACAGCCTTATCAGTTCTGGTTTTCTATTAATCTCCCCTCCTTTTCTGAAGATGCTGACTTGAGTTGCTCGGGTACAGTTCCACAGACACCAAGTCACTCTTCATATCGGAGTCCAGTGAGTGAGTGTGAGCAGGCTATTCAACTGTGAAGGTCATCACAGCGGAGCTTGGTCATGCCTTTCATCCCATGCCTACTCAAAACACAACTGAGGACCATTGGTTAATGATCAGGACCGGGGATTCCGGCTAATTGTTCCTCTCCCTCTCTCTAGTTTAGGGTTACTGAAGGTGAGATAAGTATGATGAGTTAAGGTTGAAATCAGCTAACTCAACACAGGTTGAGCCTGGGCTCTATCGATGTGTCCGGCTCAATGTCACCCCAGATCAAACCGAGCAAATGGGGGAACTCTAAACCTTTGTAAAGTAAGATTGCATTGAGGCACTCCAGTCATAAATCACCGGCCAGTGTTGAATAGCTACCTGTTTTGGACCAAGTACTGTTGTCGTCAATGATACAAGGTTTCCAAATAGCTCTGCTGTCAAGTATTTGGCACAGCTGGTTGTCAGGCCGATTTTAACTGCATCAGTGTTTGACATGGCAACGGCTAATGGCACCCCTTTCAGCAAGCGACGGTTCGAACCACATAAACGCTCAACATCAAATAATCAGCTGCAAAATCTGCTCGTTGCAAGAAACCATTCATCCCCTCCTCAACTACCGCCTGGTTTGAATCATGCGCTGCAATCAGCTGAGTTTGATTGAAGCTGCCTTTGTGTTGTAATAAAGGGGGGCGTGGGCTGGAGGGGGGGGGAAGTGATGTCATGGTGGTTCAATCACGGGCAGCTGCTGGGGGAGGGGAAGGGAGGGGCTTTGTTAACAGGGCTTTGTGGTGGTGCATAAAATCACACGGCAGGCCCGGTTTGGGATGGCTCAGCTGGTAAGTGGCTGCCTGGACCGGCATTGAGCCTTGCTGCGTATAATTTGTTAAAGGACAGTCAGTCTGGATTCAGGGATAAGAGTTGCTACGATCTGGAATGCGCTGCCTGAAAGGGCGGTGGAAGCAGATTCAGTTGTAACTTTTGAAAGGGAATTGGATAAATACTGAAAAATTGCAGGGCTATGGGGTAAAGCAGGGGGAAGTGGGAATAATTGGAGAACTCTTACAAAGAACCGTGCTAGCATGATGGGTCGAATGGCCTCCTTCTGTGCTGTAAGATTCTATAAGAGCTTGTGTTTAACTCACCTGCTGAGATTTTATGAAGATCATACTGTCACAGATGGACAGGGAAAGTGAAACTGATATTATACAATTGGATTTTCAGGAAGCTTTTGACCACTTCCCATTGTGGGCATTACTGGCTAAAGTAAGGAGTCATGGAACATAGGAACAGGAGGGGTCCACCTTTCCCCCCGCCCCACACTGAGCCTGTTCCACCATTCAATCTGTACAGGAGGTGTAGTCAGTCCAGTGGTTATGTGACACTGCACAGATGCAAGTAGTGGACTCCTTCATTGACAAACTGCAGGCTGCTTGACACATTCTCAAATTCTAGGCAGGCCCCATGAAAGTAAGAAAGACTTGCATTTATATAGCGCCTCTCGTGACCACCAGACGTCTCAAATGAAGACCAGCCAATGAAGAACTTTTGAAGTGTAGTCACTGTTGTAATATGGGAAGCGCGGCAGATAACTTGCACACAGCGACACCCACAAACAGCAATGTGACAATGACTAGATAATCTGTTTTTGTTATGTTGATTGTGCAATAAATATTGGCCCACGATACTGGGGATAATTCCCCTGCTCTTCTTCGAAATAGTGCCATGGGATCTTTTACATCACTGAGAGGGCAGACAGGGCCTCGGCTATCTCATCTGAAAGACGGCACCTCCGACAGTGCAGTGCATCATCAATGCTGCACTGGAGTGTCAGCTGAGATTTATGCACTCAAGTTTCTAGAGTGGGACTTGAACCCACAACCCTCTGATTCCAAGGCAAGTGTCCTCTGAGCACTGAGCCACGGCTGACACTGAGGTCCAAGTTCCTGCTCGGGCCATCAAGCCTCCCCATCGTAGCCAGCAGGCTGCTGGTATTCCAATTCTATTAGCGCTGGTCCTCCTCAATCCTGCTCTATGCTTCTTCAAATGCTGTCTCCTGCAATTGACTACTTGAACCTCCGGGGCTGGTGACGTAGGCTGCTGTGAGGTGCTATGGCTGGGGCACACTGTAAAGTCCTGTCCCCTCAGTACAGATTCACACGAGGCATGTAGTGAAGTCAAGGTCACTCTGGACCTGCACCTTTATTTCACAGCTCTGGAATGCTGCACTTGCCTGAGACCTGTCCTTATATACCTGTCTCTTGCAAGTGCACCCCTGGTGGTAAGGTATACTGGTGGTTACAGGTCATATCTTATTAGTCATGTATATAGCATGTAAGGATTCAGTTATATGTAATAATGTAAGATACATGACATCACCCTCCCACAAGGTCTTATTGTCTTTATAGGTTCAGTCTCTCAGGTGGTCTACGCTCTTGCGTGGAGCATTTGAGTTGTGGTTCAGTTGTTTGCCTTGGTGTCTGTTTTTCTTTGGGTGTGGTTGCTGGTATCTCGCCTGGGCTGTCTGTTTCGATTGGTGTGATAGTTGTTGACTCGCCTGGGCTGTCTGTTGGGATTGCCCTTTCCTCAGGTTGTTCCCTCTGTCTGTCCACCAGGTGTGGTGCGAGTTCCTCATTGTAGTCTGCCTCTGGTTTCGCAGTGTTGTTGATAAATCTGCTTTTGACTTGGTCTACATGCCTCCGGCAGGTTTTGCCATTGTCCATTTGTACTACCAGTAGCCTGTTTCCTTCCTTGCCCGTTACTGTCCCTGCAAGCCATTTGGGACCCCTGCCATAGTTTAGTACAAACATTTTGTCCCCTATCTCATTCCAACTCCCCCTCGAATTTCTGTCATGGTACTCAGTCAGCTTATGGCGTTTTGCCTCAACGATTTCGTGCATGTCTGGGAGGATTAATGAGAGCCTTGTTTTTAAAGTCCTTTTCATCAACAGTTGCGCGGGGGGGGGGGATCCCAGTCAGTGAGTGCGGATGAGATCTGTATGCCAGCAGCAGTCGCGACAGGCAACTCTGCAGCGTGGGACCTTGGATTTTAAGATTGCCTTGTTTAATGATATGCACTGCTCTCTCCACCTGGCCGTTGGAGGCTGGCTTGAATGGTGCCGTCTTGATGTGATTTATGCCGTGGTCAATTATAAAGTCTTGGAATTCTGTGCTGGTGAAGCACGAACCATTGTCACTGACCAATATGTCAGGGATTCCGTGCATTGCAAACATGGTTGCGAGGCTCTCCACAGTGGTGGAGGTTGTGCTCGAGTTTAAAATGGTGCATTCGATCCACTTTGAAAATGCATCTACAACTACGAGGAACATTTTGCCCATGAATGGGCCCGCATAGTCTACGTGCACCCGCGACCACGGTTTGGTAGGCCAGGGCCAGGGGCTCAGTGGAGCCTCCCTGGGGGCATTGCTGAGTTGGGCACAAATGGTGCACCTTCGGACGCAGAGCTCCAAGTTCGTGTCAATACCAGGCCACCAGATGTGGGATCTGGCTATGGCCTTCATGAGAACGATCCCCGGGTGCTCGCGGTGGAGCTCCCGGACAAATGCCTCTCTGCCTCTCAGAGGCATGACGACTCGGCTGCCCCACATCAGGCAGTCTGCTTGCAGTGATAGCTCATGCATGCGCCTGTGAATGGGTTTTAATTCCTCGGGGCAGGCATCGCGAGCCTCTGCCCAGTCACCGGTTAGGACACATCTTTTTACTAAGGATAACGTGGGGTCGCTGGCCGTCCAGGCTCTGATTTGGCGAGCCTTCATGGGCGAACCTGTGGACTCAAAGGCATTGATTGCCATGACGATCTCACAGTCCTGTTTGTCAGACCCTTCCGTGGTCACCAGGGGTAGCCTGCTGAACGCGTCAACACAGTTGTCTGTGCCTGGTCTGTGCCTTATGGTATAGTCGTAGGACGCCAGCATGAGTGCCCACCGTTGAATTCGCGCCGAGGCGTTGGCGTTTATTGCCTTGCTCTCAGATAGGAGGGACGTGAAGGGCTTGTGGTCGGTTTCTAACGTGAACTTGGCCCCGAAAAGGTATTGGTGCATCTTTTTGACACCGTCCACGCACGCGAGCGCCTCCTTCTCTACCATTCCGTGCCCGCGCTCCGCCTGCGAAAGTGAGCTGGAGGCATAAGCTATGGGTTGTAATTTGCCCGCACTATTGACATGTTGCAAAACGCACCCGACCCCGTACGCTGACGCATCGCATGTGAGAACTAGCTTTTTACCTGGGTCAAAGAAAGTCAAAACACTGTTGGAACACAGAAGATTGCGTGCCTTATTGAAGGCGCGTTCCTGGGCGTCCCCCGAAAACCAATCGCATCCCTTCCTGAGTAGCATGTGGAGAGGCTCCAGCAGCGTGCTTAAGTTCTGCATAAAGTTCCCAAAGTAATTGAGTAGCCCGAGAAAGGCGCGCAGTTCTGAGACATTCCGGGGCCTGGGTGCCAGGCGAATTGCTTCTGTTTTGGACTCTGTTGGGCGGATTCCACCAGCGGCAATCCTTCTGCCCAAAAATTCAACCTCGGGTGCGAGAAACAGGCACTTGGATTTCTTGACTCGTAGGCCTACCCGATCCAACCACTTTAGTACTTCCTCCAAATTATGGAGATGGGAGTCGGTGTCCCTGCCCGTGATAAGTATGTCGTCTTGAAATACAACCGTCCCTGGGATGGACCTGAGCAGACTCTCCATGTTGCGCTGGAATATGGCAGCTGCCGACCTGATGCCGAATGGGCATCGATTGTACATGAAAAGGCCTCGATGTGTGTTGATGGTGGTGAGTAGCTTGGATTCCTCGGTCAATTCTTGTGTCATATACGCAGATGTGAGGTCTAATTTTGAGAAAAGTTTACCTCCAGCCAATGTGTCAAATAAGTCCTCCGCTCTGGGCAGCGAGTACTGGTCCTGTAGGGAGTCTGTTTATGGTAGATTTGTAGTCCCCACAGATTTGTACGGATCCATCAGGCTTCATGACTGGGACGATGGGACTTGCCCAGTCGCTAAATTCCACAGGTGATATAATGCCTTCCCGCAGAAGCCTGACTAGTTCGTGTTCAATCTTTTCCCTCATCGCATAGGGTACAGCTCTGACCTTGTGATGGACCGATCCTGTGTGATGTAGATTTTGACTTTGGCCCCTTTGAAAGTGCCCACACCTGGCTGAAAGAGATGTTCAAATCGCTTTATAACTGTTGAGCAGGAGGTCCGTTCCTCTAATGACATGGCATGGACATCATCCCATTTCCAGTTTAGTTTTGCCAGCCAGCTTCTCCCCAGCAGTGTTGGGGGGTCTCCGGGGACAATCCACAGGGGAAGTCGGTTCACTGTCCCTTTGTGTGTGAAGAGAGCATGGCGCTGCCGAGGACTGGTACGATTTCTTTGGTATAGTTCCTTAGTTTGGTGTCGACCCTTGTGAGTTTTGGTCTGTCTCTTTTATGCGGCCACAGTTGTTCAAATTGTTGAGCGCCCATGAGAGATTGATTCGCTCCCGTATCCAGCTCCATGTTGACAGATATCCCGTTGAGTAGGACCCTCATCATTATAGGAGGCGTCCTGTTGTAGGAGCAGTGGCCATTGATCGTGTTGACCTGCTGTACATCGGTGTCCCGAGTACTGTCCCCACCATCTTCTGGTCCGTTTTCTGACCCATCCGATTCGTATACCAGCCAAGCTGCCGTTTTTTTGCACATGCGGGCCAAATGCCTTGTATATTCACAATTTCTGCAAACAGCCTGCTGAAATCGATATTCCCTTGACGAGTGCCCACCCCCACAACTCCAGCACAGACCTGTTCCATTGTTCAAAGTGTTCCCAAAGAATGAGCTGCGTCTGGCTGATCTCTCTTGAGCTTCTCTCAGTTTGTAATTGATTTCTCGCATTGTGGGTTGATGAGGTGTGAACGGCCGTTCCTGTGGCTCTTGATGGCTTCTGCCTGCTGTCGAGAGCCTGTTCTCCTGGTTTTGTCTGTGTGTGGGGATAGCAACTAGTTTAGTGCTGTGAATTTCTTGTTCCGATATTTCGTTAGTTGTCGTACCTGCATTGTAAATCAACCTCGGTTCTTCTTCCCCTACCAAGAATGTCTGTGCAACCAGTGCTGCTGCCTCTAAGGTCAGGTTCTTGGTCTCTATGAGTTTTCGGAATATGCCTGCGTGGCCTATTCCTTCAATGAAAAAGTCTCTCAGCATTTCTCTCCTCAGTTCATCGGAGAACTCACATAAATTAGCCAACCTCCGAAGTTCCGCCACGAAGTTGGGTATGCTCTGGCCCACACAGCGTCTATAGTTGTAGAACCTGTGTCTGGCCATGTGTAGGCTGCTCGCTGGCTTCAGGTGGTCTCTTACCAGTGTGCTCAATTCTTCAAACGACTTGCTTGCTGGTTTCTCGGGTGCCAACAGATCCTTCATTGAAGCGTATGTTTTCGAGCCACAGCTGGTCAAGAGATGGGCTCTTCTCTTGTCTGCCTTATCGTCGCCTAACCAGTCTTTGGTTACAAAGCTTTGCTGGAGCCTTTCTATAAAGTCCTCCCAATTGTCTCCCGCATCGTACTTTTCATCTGATCCGTTGTTCGCCATTCTGTGGATTCCGTAATCCCGTAACTCGTCGCCACTGTAAAGTCCTGTCCCCTCAGTACAGATTCACACGAGGCATGTAGTGAAGTCAAGGTCACTCTGGACCTGCACCTTTATTTCACAGCTCTGAATGCCGCACTTGCCTGAGACCTGTCCTTATATACCTGTCTCTTGCAAGTGCACCCCTGGTGGTAAGGTATGCTGGTGGTTACAGGTCATATCTTATTACAGTCATGTATAGCATGTTAGGATACAGTTATATATAATAATGTAAGAAAGATGACACACACAATGTCTTCTGGTCTGCTTGTCATGGGAACCTTTAGGATCAGAAGAACACATTTTATAATGTTTGTCACTGAGGTACCACTTCAAACATAGTTCACATAGCAAGATATTGGGGTGGACTTTCCACTTGTGGATCGGCTCCCCATTATAGAAACTGAACCATTTTCATTTTACATCCATGCTACATAGATTTACATAGTATCTATGCACAGAAACAGGCTATTCGGCCTAACAGATCTGTGTCAGTGTTTAAGAGCCCCCACACTGTGATTGTTTGCACATCTTCTGCATCCATGTGGGGGCGGGGCCTAAACACCATCCCGCCCCCAGCAGAGGCACGCGTGCGCACCAGGGGGCTCTTGTCAGACCATCGCGAACAGGCCTGAGCAATAGGCCGTGGCCTCGGGGACCAAACTCCGGCTCAGCACCTGCGGTGCCGGGGCTTCAAGTTGCCGGGCTGGCCGAAGTTTTGGCCTGTTTGTGCTGAAGGTGAGGAGATGAAGGAGGGTCAGTTGGTTGCGTGAAACCGGAGGGCGGCCGGTTCCCCAACAACAGGCGGTAGCTTCGGGACATTAGAAAACCATGCGGTGTATGTGTGTGTGAGGATCCCGGGATTTGGAGGTGTCGGGGCTTGGGGTCGTGCTCGCTCTGCTGTCTCCCATGTTCCTGGCCCGGTGCGGCTCCTGGGCACCGCCATTACCAACCATGTGTCCGCGAGCGCACCCGCTCAGTGCACCGGCTGCAGAGCTACAAACTCGGGGGAAACCTTAAGAATTAGATTTGGTTCATTTTCTGTGGATCATAAACCTTGTCACAAAGAGGGGGTGCCAGGCCGCCTGTTGCCAGCCCAGCCGAACCCAGGGGCATAATTGTCGGGCCGCCCTGGCAGTCAGCCAACAAAAAAAAAATAACATGGCGGCCGCGGCAGTGCGCCCTCCCCTTTAAGGGCAGCCGGCTGCCATTTCACACAGAGTGCACCCACAGCAAAAGCTGTCCGGGTCACCAGCCAATGGCAGCGCCGCTCCGGCAGGGCAATTTTGGGCAAGGGGCAATCCCGTGAGGGGGGGTCCCTGCCAGACGCTCAGGGGTTGCCGCGTGCACGCTGCGTCGGGAAAACGGGCGGGGTGGTCCCGGACACCGCTCCGCTCCGGAGAAAGGGCAATTTCTAAAATGCCGGCCCCGCCACGGAGAGTCAGCGGCCATTTTGCGCCGCCCTGTGGCCGCTGCTTTCAGGAGAGGCAATGTCGGTCCCGCAGTGTCTGCGGGCGGCTTGTGTTGGCAGAATGCTTGTCCTTTGCACATTGCCGCAATTCATGAGCCTGAGGGTAAACACATTGACACGGCAAGAATAGAGGTTGCAGCAAAAACATGGCCATCCCTGCAGATTTCGGAAGTAGATGAGCAGTTTTAAGATGACCAGCAGCCCTTTAAGAGCTGCTGGCATCCAGCTAACCTACCCTTGACCCTTGCGTGCTGTACCCTGTGTACGTCACAATGATGTGTTAATGAGTTAATCGAGTAATATGTTGCAAGGTCAGTCACTGTACCTGGAGCACATTATTGACTCATGGTCATACGTTACATTGTCAAACTTACATCCAAATGGCAGATATTAACACAAAGGTCAGAGATTTGCAGACTTAAGCAACCAATGTCTTTATTTGCAATAAAAATATGAAGCACAATAATTGACAATAATTACAAAATATAATATAATAAAATCCTTTAATATCTTTGAATTTCTCCTGACTTGGGTCAGTAGTAGCACACTCATCTCTGAGGCAGTCGTGGGTCCAGGGCCTCCACAAACAGTCTAGTGTCAGCTGTGGCTGAGTGGGCAGCACTCTCGCCTCTGAATCAGAAGGTTGTGGGTTCAAGTCCCACTGCAGAGACTTAAGTACAACAGTCTGGGCTGACATTCCACTCCACTCCAGTGCAGTGCTGAGGGAGTGCTGCATTGCTGGAGGTACGGTCATTCGAATGCGATGTTAAACTGAGGCCTCGTCTGCTCTCTCACGTGAACGTAAAAGATCCCATGGCACCATTTCAAAGAAGGACAGGGGAGTTATCCCTCAATCAACATTGCAAAAACAGATTATCTGATCATTATCACATTGCTGTTTTTGGAGGTTTGCTGTGTGCAAATTGGCTGGCAAGTTTCCACATTACAACAGTGCTTACACTTCATGGGCTGTAAAGTGCTTTGTAGTTCCTGAGGTCGTGAAAGGTGCTATATAAAGGCAAGTGTTTCTTTTCTTCTTCAACACTTTAGTGCAGTACCGAAAGTGTTATGTATGTAAACATTACAACTGTGTAAGACTTGCCACCAAAGGGCGCACCTGTTGGAGACCCAAGGGTCACCTGCACACCTCATGCAAGTGAGTATAAAAGGTAGTCTGCCATGCTGCTTTGGCACTCTGGAGTTTTATTAAAGAGACTAAGGACACATCAGTATAAGCTCACAGTACTCAGTTTTGTGGAGTTATTCTAAACATAACAATTGGCGACGAGTAACAGATCACGAATTTTCACGCGGTTATGGCTGTTGTTGCTATTTTTGAGCGATTTGTAGAGGGTGATGATTGGGAAGCCTTCATTGACTGTCTCGACTAGTACTTCGTGGCCAACGAGCTGGATGCGGACGATAAAGCGATCAAGCGCAGGGTGATTCTCCTCATCGTTTGTGGGTCTACAACATACGGCCTCATCAAGCATCTGCTAGCAACAACAAAACCAACGGAAAAGACATATGCAGATTTGTGTATGCTGGTTTGGGAACACTTCAAGCCGAAGGAGAGCATCTTAATGGCCAGGTATCACTTCTATACGCACCATCACTCCGAGGGCCAGGACGTGGCCAGTTATGTTGCCAACCTAAGACGCTTTGCAGGACCTTGCGATTTTGCTGGATATTTGGGGGAAATGCTGTGGGACTTTTTCGTGCTTGGAATTGGCCACGAGGTCATTCTTCGCAAGCTGCTGTCTGCCGAATCCCCAGACCGGAACAAGGTCATCACGATAGCCCAGGATTTCATGTCCAGGAACGATAATACTAAACTGATATCTTCTCAACATTGAAGCTCACTGGCAAGTACTGTGCATAGATTAACATCGTTAGCAGGCAGAAATGTACATGGCAGGGCCTACACGTCTGCAGCTGCAAGACCTAGGGTGACTCAGAGTCCGCTGTGGAGTGTGAATGCGAATCCATTAACATCATGTTGGCGCTGTGGGGGTAATCATAGCGCCCATCAATGTCGAATCAAGCACTACGTGTGCAAAGGCTGTGAAACAATGGGGCACCACGTGGCAGAATTGGCAGAAGATGGGGTCGATCTGAAGCTGATCACACAGAACGAGTAAGAGAGGCAACTCAACCCGAGGCCGAGGAAGAACTGTATGGGGTACACACCTTCACCACCAAGAGCCCTCCTATAATGCTGAAAGTCAAATTAGATTCCATGGAGTTGGACACGGGGGCGAGCCAGAAGGCTTGTGAGAAACTGTAGGGCAACAAGTCACAGAGGCCCAAACTGAGCCCGATTTATACAAAGCTGCGCACTTACACCAAAGAGCTCATACCAGTCATTGGCAGTGCAGCAGTGAAGGTATCGTACAATGGAGCTGTGCATGACTTATCACTGTGGATTGTACCAGGCGATGGCCCAACGCTGTTCGGCAGAAGCTGGCTAGGAAAGATTCGATGGAACTGGGATGACATCAAAGCACTCTCTTCGGTGGATGACGCCTTATGTGCTCAAGTGCTGAGTAAATTTCCATCGCTATTTGAACCAGCATCAGCAACTTCACAGGCGCCAAGGTGCAGATCCATCTAGTCTCTGATGCATGGCCTGTTCATCACAAGGCTCAAGCGGTTCCATATATGATGAGGGAGAAAGTCGAGATCGAACTGGACAGACTTCAACGAGAGAGAATCATATCGCCAGTTGAGTTCAACGAGTGGGCCAGTCCAATTGTTCTGGTGTTGAAAAGCGATGGTACGGTCAGAATCTCCGGAGACTACAAGGTAACGATCAACTGAGTCTCGTTACAAGATCAATATCCACTACCCAAGGCGATGACCTGTTTGCAACGTTAGCAGGGGGGGAAGTCGTTCACCAAATTGGATCCAACCTCCGCTTGCATGACACAGGAGCTGGCTGAATCTTCGAAAAGATTGACATGCATCAACACGCACAAAGGACTGTTTATATACCACAAATGCTCTTTTGGGATTCGCTCGGCTGCTGCCATTTTCCAGAGAAACATGGAGAGTCTGTTGAAATCGGTTCCGCGCACCGTTGTGTTTCAAGACGACATCCTGATCACCGGTCGTGACACCATCGAACACCTGCACAACCTGGACGAGGTTCTAAGTCGACTAGACAGAGTGGGACTCAGGCTGAAATGCTCCAAGTGTGTTTTTCTGGTGCCAGAGGTCGAATTTTTGGGGAGAAAGATTGCGGCAGACGGCATCAGGCCCATGGACTCAAAGATGGTGGCCATCAAGAACGCACCCAGCCCAGTGACTTGAGGTGTCTACTGTACATGGTCCATGTCTCTGAGCCAGACAGGAGGGCGAATATTACTACAGCCCTGTAGACCATGAGCTTGGTGGCAGATTTGAGGGCCTGGTCTTCAAACACTCTTTTCCTCAGACGGCCGAAGGCTGCATTGGCACACTGGAGGCGGTGCTGAATCTCGTCGTCAATGTCTGCTCTTGTTGATAAGAGGCTCCGAGGTATGGTAAATGATCCACGTTGTCTAGGGTTGCGCCGTGGATCTTGATGACTGGGGGGCAGTGCTGTGCGGCGAGGACAGGCTAGTGGAGGACCTTTGTCTTACGGATGTTTAGCGTAAGGCCCATGCTTTCATATGCCTCAGTAAATACGTTGACTATGTCCTGGAGTTCAGCCTCTGTATGTGCGCAGATGCAGGTGTCATCCGCGTACTATAGCTCGACGACAGAGGTTGGGGTGGTCTTGGACCTGGCCTGGAAACACCTCAAGTCGCTGGAGAAATACCACCAACGATGTCTCTGCAAGATTCCTATAAATCCCCTGGGAAGACACATGCACCAACATTTGCGTCCTTGACCAGGCCAACATCCCCAGTGTTGAAGCACTGACCACACTTGATCAGCTCCGCTGGGCAGGCCACATTGTCCGCATGCCAGACACGAACTCCCAAAGCAAGTGCTCTACTGGGAACTCCATCATGGCAAACGAGCCAAAGGTGGGCAGAGGAAGCATTACAAGGACACCCTCAAATCCTCCCTGATAAAGTGCAACATCCCCACTGACACCTGGGAGTCCTTGGCCAAAGACCGCCCTAAGTGGAGGAAGAACATCCGGGAGGGCGCTGAGCACCTCGAGTCTCGTCGGCGAGAGCATGCAGAAATCAAGCGCAGGCAGCGGAAGGAGCATGTGGCAAACCAGTCCCACCCACCCCTTCCTTCAACCACTGTCTGCCCCACCTGTGACAGAGACTGTGGTTCTCGTATTGAACTGTTCAGCCACCTAAGGACTTATTTTTAAGAGTGGAAGCAAGTCTTCCTTGATTCCGAGGGACTGCCTATGATGATAATGATGATGTTGGGACAAACACAGCTAAAAGACAGAAAATGCTGGAAATACTCAGCAGGTCAGGCAGCATCTGTGGAGAGAGAAACCGAGTTAACGTTTCAGCTCAATAACCTTTTCTAAAAGCTGAAGACACATTCCCAACTGAGTGTGATCAATGCCATTGGAGATTGACGAATATATAAATATAGTATTAGTATTAGGCAGTCCTTTGTATCGAGGATGATTTGCTTCCACACCAAAAAGGGATGAGTTCACAGGTGTTTCAATGAGGGACCTGACATTCTAGGTCCCGAACTACATATTGAAGGGTGGAAGATGCCTGTGCTTGGATTTTTTTAACGTGGGATGGCCGTTGCACACCAGCCACCACACGGCTTGACAGAGCTAGGTCTTGGTCCAGTGGCAAGGGTTAACCAAGACGACCAGAGACCAAGCTCTGCTATATATAAATATGTATATAAATATACATCCAACACGACAATCAGAAATGGGCCAATTGCCTTTCAAAAGTTAAGAATTCTCTCTAACTTTCAGTGAACAAAGTTAACGGCAAATTCAGACTGTTTTCATCCTCTTCTGCTCAAATTTTTGTTTATCTTTAAGTGACCTTTTTCTCCCCCTCACATTACACGATTCAAATAATCATTTTTGAAAAGCCTCATGTAGAGCTTCAAGTTTGTGCTTCTTTCTGTTCTCAGCACAACACTGTTAAATGCTTTAAAGTAGAGATGTACAGACACCCTCAAAAATAAAAATCCATACATACAAAATAGCAATAGAAAATAAACAACATATCCTGGAAACTCTCGCAAGTCTAGGCTGATTATATAAGAATCTATTCAGTGGAATCAAATCAATTTGTTCACATCAAAGAAATTACTGGTGTTAATTCAGCCCTGAAGGGGAACTCACTTCAGTATTGTATGCAAACAAAACCAGCAAGTCACATCTTTTGCTGGGCTTGAGACAAAGTTTTAAAAGAAAATTCCCCCCCCCCCGCCCCCACCACCAAAAACACCAACCTGGGTGTAAACAATACGCCCCATTTTATTAATTTCACCAACTAGCTCATAGAAGTTTTCTATTGGGAATCCGACAGGGTGTGTGTGAGTGGTTGAAACAGAGCGAGCCAATGCCGCTCAGATCTGCAACACCCTGGTCAGACTGGTCCTTTTGCTGTCCTTCATAACTTGGATGGTAAATGCAGCTTCCCGAGGGACTGCAGAAAGTTCTGCAGCGTGCTTTGGTATTCCTCAGGGTGCTGCCGCAGATGCCCAGCGTGACGAGATATCTTCCAACTTTTCCCAAATACCGGAATGCCTTTCCTCCGCCAACCGTGCAGCAGTGACTCCATTTTGGTGTTGTCGCACAGTGGGTCGTTCTCACTGTAGAATATCAGAATGGGGGCATGGCACGGCCGTTCCCAAAGTGTCGCGATGGCGGTTTGGTAGTGGTTGACCGTGTAACCACTCAAAAGCCAGAAGAAGAAAAGTGCGACCCTTCTGAAAAATGACTGGAAGAAGGGAGGATTCAGCATCTGTGAAGCACCTGGAATATATCAAAAATATATATATTAGAATGACACTCATCGTATGTGAGTGTGTAACAGGTTTGCTCTTGTGGGGAAAGACCAGATAGTCACCAAGCATCAGCATCATAGGCGGCCCCTCGAACGAGGATGACTTGCTTCCACACCAAAAGGGACGAGTTTACAAATGTTTCAATGAAGGACCTAATATTCCAGTCCTGAACTCCAATTGAGGGGGTGGAAGATGCCGGTGGTGGATTTTGTTAACGTGGGGTGGCTGATGCACATCAGTCACCACATGGGCTTGACAGAGCAAGGTCTTGGTCCAGTGGCGAGGGTTAACCAGGACGACTGGAGACCTGCTCAGATGCACGGACCTAGTGCGCACACATGTCGCAGTGTGGGCTGGGCCCGTGCTGCCCCTGGGCCCTCGGCTCTTCTGGCCCCCTTACACTCATTTGCCACACCTCTGCCACGATCTCTTGCCGCTCCTCCACCACAAAACGTTCACTGCACCTCCACCATGTGAATGTTTTGTGTAGTCACCAATAAATCCAATAGGGAATTTAGGAGAACATTCTTTACCCAGAAGGTGAAATTATACCGGTTAGGTTTCAAGTAATCACAAATGTAAAGTCATGAAGCAGCGCACTTGGGTAGTGTAGCAGTTTATTTTTTTCTTTCCATTAAAACTATTGCTCGATGTATTTAAGCGTGGTGCAGTTTTATTACTACAGCTAAAAATGGGTTTATCTGTAAAAATACGCATTCTTAATATGTCCTCCACCTGTGAGTAACCGGATTTTAAATCACTGAAAATAACTTAAAAAATGATACTAAACCATTTCATAGTTTTGTTGGTGTACACTAGTCAGTTTCTCAGTAAGTTAAATGCTTTTTGATATGAAAAAATTTGCCGACTAGTGCCAGTGTGTCTAAGAAAACGAGGGCAATTTGAAGAGCCTTCCCAAACCAATGCAATCGGCGGAATGTCACAATGTCGATCTGGGGGGGGCAGGGGTCAGCTTTGTGGGTGGGGCCTTAGCCAGGCGAACTCAATCCTCACCCAGTGTAAAAGACTGCGGTATAATACAGGAGAGCACATGGTTTTGGCATAACTCACCCATGTTTAAATTTTACACGATTTGTTTTTGCTGGTTCGGCACAGTCTGCCTGGATTGCGCTGACATAACTCGCGCCCCCCCCCCCACCCCACCTCACCCCCATTATATATTTTTTTGTAATGGCAAGTGAGCCTCACCTTTCACCATTAGGTCCAAGTTTCCTATCACCAGGCTGTCGAAGATCTGGCCCGTAATCCTCGCCTTGAAGCCTGAGTAACGAGACGTGTCCCTCAGCGTGCTCGCAATCATTTGGACAAACAGGAAGCCTCCGAGGGAGAAAGCGTGAATGACGAGAGGGTGGGAGGAGAAAAGCTCGCTGTGGAGCAGGTCCAACACCTGCTCGGCGTAGGACAGGCCGTACTGTGGCCACAAGAAGTGCAGGATGCTGCTTTCCACGGTCAGAATGTCGAAGCCGTACGGGTAGTAAATCTGCCGGTACCGCTCCACGGAGTGGGGCTTGGCTCCGTGCCAGGGAAGGAGAAGGAGGAGTGGCCTCGGGCCACCAGTCAGGGACTCAATGTTGTTTCGGTGGAGCGTGATGGTGTTGGAGAGCCTGTCCATCGTAATGTCCTGAGGAGCAGATTCAGACATTGTGATCAAATCGTCCGGCTGGTGGGGATGTGGGGGGGGGGGGGGGGGGGGTGGAGACAGAAAAAGGAAAAGCAACATTAAGACAGTCTCGCACACACATTGTTCTCTGAGCCTCTCCTGAATGCTCTGACTCACTTCAGTGCGAGGCCAAAGATACCCAGTCGCCCCTCTGCTCCATCACCCAAGTGGCCAAATTTTTATTCCTGAGCCTACACACATCGTGTGACAGACATCAGGGTATTCATTCGGGTTTGCAATGCCAAGGATCCCAGCCGTTTTAACAGACCCTAAAATTCCAGGATTCACCACTTAAAAATCTCAGGATTGCATTCACATTCTCTCTAAAATCCTAATTTACGATTCTCTTCCCCTGCCTCTGTAACCCATGCCAGCCCGATATCCAAGTACCTACCCTAGGCTCTTCCAATTCTAGAAATGTAGTGCATTTCATGCAGTGTATATGGATTTTAGCAAGGCTTTTGATAAGGTCCCACATGGTAGACTGGTCACAAAAGTAAAAGCCTATAGGATCCAGGATAAAGTGGCAAGTTGGATCCAAAATTGTCTCAGAGGCAGGAAGCAAAGGGCAATGGTTGATGGGTGTTTTTGTGACTGGATGGCTGTTTCCAGTGGGGTTCCACAGGGCTCAGTACTAGGTCCCTTACTTTTTGTGGTATATATCAATGATTTGGACTTGAATGTAGGGGGTATGATTAAGATGTTTGCAGATAAAATCGGCCGTGTGGTTGATAGTGAAGAAGAAAGCTGTAGACTGCAGGAAGATATCAATGAACTGGTCAGGTGGGCAGAATAGTGGCAAATGGAATTCAATCCGGAGAAGTGTGAGGTAATACATTTGGGGAGGTCTAACAAGGCAAGGGAATACACAATAAATGATAGGACACAGAAGTGCAGAGGAACAAAGGGACCTTGGAGTTTATATCCACAGATCCCTGAAGGAAACAGGCCAGGTAGATAAGGTGGTTAAGAAGGCATATGGAATAATTGCCTTTGTTAGCCGAGGCATAGAATACAAGAGCAGGGAGGTTATGTTTGAACTGTATAAAACACTAGTTAGGCCACAGCTAGCATACTGCATGCAGTTCTGGTCACCACATTACAGGGAAGATGTGATTGCATTAGAGAGGGTGCAGAGGAGATTTACGAGGATGTTGCCTGGACTGGAGGATTTTAGCTATGAGGAAAGAGTGGATAGGCTGAGTTTGGTTTTTTTGGAACAGAGGAGGCTGAGGGGAGACCTTATTGAGGTGTATAAAATTATGAGGGACCTAGATAGAGTGGATAGGATGGAACTATTTCCCTTAGCAGAGAGGTCAACAACCAGGTTAAAGTAATTGGTAGAAGGTTTAGAGGGGATTTGAGAGGAAATGTCTTCACCCAGAGGGTGGTGGGTGTCTGGAACTCACTGCCTGAAAGGGTGGTAGAGGCAGAAACCCTCACCACATTTAAACAGTACTCAGATGTACATTTGGAGTGTTGTAACCTACAGGGCTACGGATCAAGAGCTGGAGCGTGGGATTAGGCTGGATAGCTCTTGGTCGGCCAGTGCAGACAAGATGGGCCAAAATGGCCTCCTTCCGCGCTGTAAATTTCTATGATTCTATGATTCTATGATTCAACCATGGTCACTAAATTTAACAGCCAACTAATGATTTGACCATGGTCCCTAAATTTAGCAGCCAACTAATGATTTGACCACGGTCCCTAGATTGAACAATGTCAGTATGGCTCTTGTTATTGATGTATAATTTGACCTCGGTCTCCTCAGAATCAAAAGGAACTGTGATTAAATTACACTCCATTCAGTGCATAAAATAGGAGTTAATTTGGGGATTGAAGCCATACTCTACAATGTAAACACAAACCCTAAGCCACAGTTTTCTTTTGTTTTTATTAAAATTGTCTCCCAATTTAGGGCATGGCTGCTTTCCTTGAAGGGTTCATCATCTGAAGACTGACACTCTCCCGAATTGAAAATACCAGCTGGGGGCAGGGTCGCAAAAGCAGGGAAGGGGCAAGGTGAAGGAAGCGAAGGGGTGGGGCAGAATGAGGGGAGGGGCGGGGCAGGATGAGGGGCAGAATGAGGGGTGGGGCGGGGTGAGCGGAGGGTCAGGATGGGGATGGGGAGGGTCAGGATGAGGGAAAGGGAAGCGGAGGGGCAGGATGTGGAAAGGGGAGGGTCAGGATGGGGAAAGGGGAGGGTCAGGATGAGGGAAGGGGAGGGCAGGATGAGGGAAGGGGAGGGAAGGGGCAAGATCATTAGTCGATTTATGATGCTATCACTCCTGGTGATGAAAATGAACTGGAAGCCTTCATGTTAGCAACACTGTCCTCACCTGAGAAGGGTGTCTCCGAGCACTTTATAATAAAGAGGTTATGCTAAACCTTTATAAATCCAAGGAAGTTTTCACATAATAATGGACGGCGTTTCAGAATTCGATTTTGAAAAACACTAGTAAAAGTCCCAGATTACCGTGTAATAATGTAGAATTTGCCTTATTCAGTCACCGTAAACTAATGGCCCTGATAATACATTGTGCGCTACATGGTCAGGTACTCCTGTTGCTAAAAAATACTCTGTAACCTCTGCCTCATAAATGAGCAGTGGCATGGGAGATCCACTAGTACATAAAAGTTTGAAGACATGTCCGTCATATTCTATATGTCACACTTCAGGTGTCATACTCCGTATAAAATATCAGAATTGTCCAATCATAACCCAAGGTATAACAAAAGAACAAAAACAACTTGCACTTATATAGCACCTTTAATGAAGCAAAATGCCCCAAGGCTTTCACAGGAGTGTTATCAAACAAAATTTGACACCGAGCCACATAAAGATATACCAGGACAGATGACCAAATGCTTGGTCAAAGAGGTAGATTTTAAGGAGCATCTTAAAGGAGGTGTGAGAGGTAGAGAGACAGAGCGGTCTCGGGAGTGAATGCCAGAGCTTAAGACCAAGGCAGCTGAAAGCACAGCCACCAATGGTGGAGCAATTAAAATCAGGGATGCTCAAAATGTCAGAATTGGAGAATGAAAGGCAACGATTGCCCTCAAAGTGACCCTGAGGATATCCCTACTAATAGCAATTAAACCCTGTGGCTTTAAAGGGACTAGCCTGCATGCATGTAGCCCCACTTCAATAGTACAGTAGTACATTGTGCATCACTAGTGGAGCATCCCTTGCCTTATAAACAAGTGTGCCCTCCAACCTATCACGGGCAGATCTGCTATACGTTCACTGACTGTCGATACAGTGGGCCCGAAATTCAGTACCGCTGGAAAGCTGGTGCTCCCCCCACCTTTTTTGTGGCCATTAGCGCTAAAAGATTTTCGTGGCTGGGCCACCCCATATTCTGCTCCAAAAGTGAACAAATGGGTTCCAGCGCTAATTAACCCTTTCAAACGTGGATTTTTCAGCGGTGTGGCTGTCTTAATTTGAGCGTCATCACCACTGAGAAATTCGGCACGCAGGTAAGGGTTTCTAATGAGCCAGCTGCAGGGTTTGCAGCAAGGCCCTGAGGGGGGAAGAAGGTTGGAAGGATGGCTGGTGTAAGAGGTGCAAGGAGAGCCAACAGGTTCACTGATATGGAGCTGGAGACACTGATGGACGGTGTGGAGGACAGAAGATGACTATCGTTTCCTGACGTGGGGAGACCTGGCTGACAACCAGTGCATAATGCATGGAGGGAGATTGCAGGGGAGGTGTCAGGCACCTCCATATATGTGAGGGCGCGCCCTCCCAGGAGCTGGCCAGTCTGCACCCGGCCCTTCCAGGGTGGCGATGGGTCGACGCTTCCTAACTCTGGGGTGACAGGGATCCTCCTCCTCCTCCTTAGGTGGTACTGCTGGCTCGTCCAGTGGCTGTCCCCTCATGATGGCCAGGTTTGGCAGCATGCAGCAGACCACGACGATGATGGAGACCCGTTGAGGAGAGTGGTCCAGGCACCGGAACCCCTGCTTAAAGATGCCTATGCACTGCTCGATAATGCACCTGGTGGCACAATGAGCGTCATTGTATGCATGCTGTGGCGCTGTCCTGGGGTTCCGCAGAGGAGTGAGCAGCCAAGTGGACAGGGGATATCCCTTGTCCCCCAAGCAGCCAACCGCAATCCTGATTCGGGCCGGTGAAGGCGGCGGGCACACTGGTCTGGTGCAGAATGAACGAATCATGGCTGCTGCGTTCCCTTGCCCGCTGCCTGTCTGCACAGTGCTGACGGCGACGCCTTCTCCTGCGTGCCACCCTGCTTCTGAGCAGGTGTACCAGGTGTCGCCCTCCCAACACGCCTCCCATCCTCAGGGTGAACCCTCCCAAGCAGGTCTCTGCAGCCCACAGGACTCCACGAAAGAGTCAGACCTGAAAGTTGTACAAAAGTATGTGCAAACCTCTGAGCCGCACTCAGCAGGTTGAATGGAGCCAAAACAATTAATCAAACTATTAAAAAATAAAAACAGTGGATGCTGTAATCTTAAATAAAAATACTAAAATTAATAAAACAATTTCCCTACCAAAGGGCCCCGATTGCGGCAACACTCCAGCGGTGTCCCGTTCGAGCACCGAATCGAATACCTCGCGGGGGCACCGCTGGGAAAAGGCCTACCTTTTTGCAGCTGGAAATCCCGGTCCTGGTGGCTTTCCAGCAGCCCGCACGCTGCAGAGCTCTCCGCTGGAATGTTTCCTTTACAGCGGCTCCACCGCGCCGTTTCCGGCGGAAGTGCACACCGCTCAAGTCCCCCCCCGAGCTGAATATGGCTCGGGGAGGGAAAATCATCCAACTGATTTTATCGGTCGCCCGCCCAAACTCGGCAGTAGCCGGCCCTACGGGGACGGTGAATTTCAGCTCCAGTAAATCTAATTGCCCAAAGACAGTCTTATCATCCTTGCATCGTTCAAAACCTTATTCTCCTTCCTTGATCTCAAGACACTCCATAACACATACCATCTTGCAACATCTCCAACCTATCGGCAAAACCTTTTAGTCACATTTGCATTACTCTCCTTTCCTGAACAGCTATACATTGTCCTCCCTATATCTTGATTGCAATACTTTGCAATTTGGAAAGTGTACAAAGTATTTACAGCACAGAAACAGGCCATTCAACCCAACAGGTCTATGCCATTGTTTATGGTCCACAGGAGTCTCCTCCAACCCCTCTTCATCTAACCATCAACATATCCTTCTATTTCTTTCTCCTTCATGTGTTTATCTAGCTTCCCCTTGAATGCACAATGCTATTTGCCTCCACTACTCCGTGTGGTAGGAGGTTCCACACTCTACCCACTCTCGAGGTGATTAAGTATCTCCTGAATTCCCATTGGATTTATTAGTGACTATCTTATATTTATGGCCCCTAGCTCTGGTCTCGCCTGCAAGTGGAAATATCTTCTCTATGGCTACCCTATCAGACTCTTTCATAATCTTGAAGACCTCCATCAGGTCACCCCTCGGTCTTTTCTTTCATAGTCACCGAGTATCACCCCTTCCGCTTCTATACCTGGTTCATCTCAATCCCAGTGGCAGTTTTCAGGTTCTGTTCCCTCAGCTCAGTTCCACAGTTGGTTTTGTTTATGGAAATCCCAAACACGCCACTTCCTGTTTCCGTAAAGTCTGCATCAGTGTCTGAAGAAAAGTGTAATGAGCAACAGCCCAGACCCGCAGTGTTTCTCAGTGTTGCTAGAGCAGCTCGCGTCAGCTAACCTACAAGGGGAACTGCCGATGCCAGGCAGTCTGTGTTGAGTTAGCTCAACGTATGACTGTGTTAGCATCAGAGCTCCTGGGCCAGGGAGGGGAACTGAATCACGATATGAGTCAGAGGAAAAGATGGCGATGAATGGGCAGCCTTGTCTTCACCCACGCACGAAAAGCAATGAGTAATCCTCTAATAGCCAAGAATCAGATGGCCTAATCTAACCAATTGAAATGGTCCCTTGTGTTTGCAGCCGTGACAACAAGAGCATCAACTTCTGTTTGCACACTATATTCATCCCGGGATGCTCCAGAAGGAGGGGTAAAACCAATCATTCCTTGACCCCGTCAACCACTTTAGGTAGGTGCTCTAATTCAACTGATCACCCCTGTGTTCGCTGACCCACATTGGCTCCTGATCCGCAATTCCTCGATTTTAAAATTCTCATCCCTGTTTTCAAATCCCTCCCTGGCCTCGCCCCTCCCTATCTCTGCAACCTTCTCCAGCCCCACAACCAATGTCCCCTTTAAGCTGTATGGCTGCACAGTGCTCTGGAGGTCCCGGGCAGTGGGTGAGCCAGCTGTTAAATTGAAAAAAAAATGTGCGGGCACGAAATTTTGAACGGGCTGTGCAGCCTGCTAAAGGTGCTGGGTGGCCCCAAACAAATGATAGGGTTCATTGCCGACAACCCTCCGAGATCTCTGCGCTCCTCCTATTCAGGCCTCTTGTGCATCCCCGATTTTAATCACTCCACCATTATCTTCAGCTGCCTCGGCCCTCATTTCTGGAATTCCCTCCCTAAACCTCTCCAGCTCTTTCTCCTTCTTTAAGACACTCCTTAAAATCTACCTCGTTGACCAATCTTTTGGTAATAACTCCTTATGAGGCTCATTACCATACAAAATTTGACAATGTTCCTATGAAGCGCTTTGGGATGTTTTACTATGTTAAAGCCGCTATATAAATGCAAGGTGTTGTCCGCATGCCCAACACGAGACTCCCTAAGCAAGCGCTCTACTCGGAACTGCTACACGGCGAGCGAGCCCCAGGTGGGCAGAGGACACCCTCAGAGCATCCTTGATAAAGTTCAACATCCCCAACGGCACCTAGGAATCCCTGGCCCAAGACCGCCCAAATTGGAGGAAGAGCATCCGGGAGGGCGCTGAGCACCTCGAGTCTCGAACTGCTGACAGAGGGAACGAGACTTGGCAGTGGAACACATTGGGAGCAGTGTCTAACTTGTCTCCAATAAGACAAACAGAGTTGGAAAACCTGATCTTTAGAACAACAACAACAACCTGTATTTATATAGCGCCTTTAAATAGTAAAATGTCCCATGGCGCTTCACAGGAGTGTGATAAGACAAAACAAATACATTTAACACCAAGCCACATAAGAAGATAGTAGCGCAGGTGACCAAAAGCTTGGTCTAAGAGGTAGGTTTTAAGGAGCGTCTTAAAGGAGGAAAGAAAGGTCGAGAGGCGGAGAGGTTTAGGGAGGGAGTTCCAGAGCTTGGGGCCTAGGCAGCTGAAGGCACGGCCACCAATGGTTGAGGAATAATCAGGGATGGTCAAGAGGGCAGAATTTGAGGAGCGCAGATATCTTGAGGGATTGTGGGGCTGGAGGAGATAGGCAGAGGCGAGGCCATGGAGGGATTTGAAAACAAGTGTTATGTCTGTAATGTACTTATGAATGACTCCATGAGGCAATGTGTTGTACTCAAACTGGAGTGACCTTGGTCCTTTATTTGTAACTCCAGAATGAGGCACAAGCAAGGTGGGCAGCATTTTATACTGGGTCCTGCACACCTATGCAGGTGACCCTCAGGTCTCCCACCGCAGTGCCCTCTGGTGGACAGCCTCTGCCATAGGGGCAGGAAACCCCCGTCTCCACCAGTTGCACCCTCTAGTGGTGCCAGCATAGTATATACACACACAGTGTAAACCTTATTGACGGTACATCAGGTAACAAGTCTCCATCTTATGCAACTATACAGTGACTACACAGAGAGTATAACTATAGTCTGCATATAGAACATCACTCTCCCCCAAGTCCTTTGTGCCAATTACCTTTGCACTATGTGCTCTGGCTTAGCTCTCCCCAGACTTAAGTGCCAATAGCCCTTGTACCTTGGCTGTGCTTTGACTTGGCTCTCTCCCTGTTAACCCCCAAGTCCTTTTGCCACAACGTTGGGTAGTGGTTACCAGTTTGGATGGTTCGATGATGCAGTGGAAGTTCCAGTGGGTTCTGGGTGTGATCCATGTGTGTGTCCATGGCTACATACATCCATTTCCCCTCCCCCCCACAGCGAGATCATGCAGCAGACCCATTACATTAACATACAGGATTAGATACAGTGCAAGTACAAAGAAAGGAAGTTACAGTTTGTATTGTGATACCTTGGTTCAGTGACTTACATTCGTTACGTTTTGCAGTCGTGCGCCAGGATTGGGTAGATTACATTCATGGTTCAGCCATGGTAAGTATTGAGGTAGCAGTACAGGTATGCGAGGACGCAGATTCCAAAGCAACCGGACGAGGTCCTAGTCGTCTGATAGTGGTGCTATGCCCCCTGCTAGCGGGGTGGGCTTGGCTCCCTCACCTAGCCAGGATTCAGGACCTTTGCCGTTGCCTAGTGGTGGGCAGAGCCACAGATGTGTGTGGCCTCCCTGTCCTCCTTTGAGGGTTGCAGAATCTTCTGCCTGCTGTTCCAGGTCCCATTTGGGAAACTCGTTGGTTCTGACCTTTCGCTCCCAGACATGGCCGAGGTAGCGACTGGATCTGGGAGCTGCGCCGTCTACACCCAGGTAGTGGGCAACGGCGGCCGATTCCGCGTATTGGCACCATTTTTGTTTCCGGGTTTGTGGCGAATAGTGCCATCGGGTGCCTGCAGCGTGGGATAGACCTGGGGCAGGGAATCAGGATTCGTGCCTTCACCCTCCTGAGGTCGCTGGCCTATAACTTGTGGGAACACCTGGGGCAAGGCATCAGGATCAGCGCCTTTACCCTCCCAAATTCGCTCGCTTGCTACTTTTGGGGACACTCTGTTCCCGACATCTCGCAACAACATTTTGTTCTTTACATTAGGACTGGTACTGACATCTCGAGACAATATTTTGTTCACAATCTTAATTGGTTTGTAACATTGCCATGCATACAATGTCTCTTTAAGTTCAGTTGGTTGCAAGTCTCCTTTAAGAGAACCCTGCTGGCTTTACCCCAATCAAATCCTTTGTTAGAGACCATGTGTTGGTCCCTCAGCATCGCACCACGTGATAGGGCCGTGGCCATCTTTTTTTTCAGCCACGCTGCACCTCGCTGCAGCAGGAACATCATCTTGCCTCTGTCCTCGTGGTCGACTGCCTTGATCCTTCTCTCCCGTGATTCTGCCACAAAAGCTGGAAGAGTGCCTGTGAATTCGATCTTCCTCCCCAGGAGCCGGGAAGGTACTTTTAGGTCGTTCCGGTTGGATCGTTGCCACGCAGTCATGATAGATGGTCTGTGCCTCAGGTACTGCGATGGTCTGTTCTCTGGTGCCTGGCCCAAGCGAAGGTGAGGTTTTGCTCTGCCTCTGAGCACGGGGGACATCGATTGCTGGAGTGAAGAGGTCTTCCCATTTCCACTGGATCTTCCCCATCCACCTTCTTCCGAGTAGCGTCACCGAGTAGCGTAGACCATCACCTGCAACAATCCACAGAGGTAACTTGTGCACCACACCATTATGGATTACACTTACATCTGCACTACCAAGTACTGGGATCAGCTCCTTGGTGTAGGTGCGCAACTTTTCCTGTACTGGAACCAGCTCGGGTCGTATTTCGTTCCATAGCTTTTCAAAGGCATCCTGGCTCATCACTGACTAGCTCGCTCCCATGTTCACTTCCATGAAGACTGGAACGCCGTTTATCTCGACTTCCATCTTCGTTGGAGGACAATCGGTGGTGCAGGTATACATTCCATACACTTCTTCTTGGGGCTGAGCTGCCTCTCTGGCCAATCATCATACTCTCCGCTGGATTCAAAGTCATCTACCGACTCCTCTGCTAGACGATGAGTCGTATTTCTTTTACACATACGCTGGAGGTGGTCCTTCATGTTACAGGCTTTGCACATGTACTCAGCAAACCGACACTGGTGAGCCCTATGGTTTCCTCCACAACGCCAGCATGGTGCTACTCGATTAGCACCCCTCGGTGGACTCTTGAGTTCTGGAACCCTGAGGCCTGTGCTCTCTGCCCTGGGCAGAGCCACGTTCTGCAGTCTTGCCTGTGAAAGGCACCATTCTGTGTACAGTACTTGCCGGGTTTGAGTCCACAGGATGAATAATTTGCTTGGTGCTGCAGGTCGAGGTCATGAACACTTGACTGATGCTGATGGCCTTCTGCAGGTTGACTGTGGTGTCGGCAGATAATAACTTGTGAAGGAGGCCCTCGTGGCCAATTCCCATAATGAAGATGTCTCGCAATGCTTTGTTGAGGTGCATGCTGAAATCACATGGCGCCGCAAGTCTCCTGAGGTCAGTAGCATATTTTGCAATCTCCTGGCCTTCAGGTCTGCGGTGAGTGTAGAATCTGTGCCTGGCCGTGAGGATGCTCTGTTTTGGTTTTAGTTGGTAGCGAATTAGTTCAGTCAACTCATCATATGTCTTATCCTTGGCCTTCGTGGGCGCCAGCAAGTCCCTGACAAGGCGGTAGACCTCGGGCCCACAACTGGTCAGCAGTATAGCCTTGCGCTTCTCCGCCAATGTGTCCGTCTCCCCTGTCAGGTCGTTTACCACAAAATATTGCTCGAGCCTTTCTGTGAAGGCATCCCAATAATCACCCTCTGCGAAGTTTTTGAGTGTGCCAAAGGTAGCCATAATCGCATGAAAGTCCGTATTCTCGTTGCCAGTTGTTACATCTGTAATGTACTTATGAATGACTCCATGAGGCAATGTGTTGTACTCAAACTGTAGTGACCTTGGTCCTTTATTTGTAACTCCAGAGTGAGGCACAAGCATGGTGGGCAGCCTTTAATGCTGGGCCCTGCACACCTATGCAGGTGACCTTCAGGTCTCCCACCGCAGTGCCCTCTGGTGGACAGCCTCTGCCACAGGGGCAGGAAACCCCAGTCTCCACCAGTTGCACCCTCTAGTGGTGCCAACATAGTATATACACAGTGTAAACCTTATTGATAGTACATCAGGAAACAGGTCTCCATTTTATGCAACTATACAGTGACTACACAGAGAGTATGACTATAGTTTGCATACATAACAAGGATAAGAATTTTGAAATCGAGGCATTGCTTAACCAGGAGCCATTGTAGGTCAGCAAGTACAGGGGTGATGGGTGAGTGGGACATGGTGCAAGAAAGGACATGGGCTGCCAAGTTTTGGATCGCCTCTAGTTTACGTAGGGTAGAATGTGGGAGGCCAGCCAGGAATGCGTTGGAGTAGTCAAGTCTAGAGGTAAGACAGGAATGGATGAGGGTTTCAGCAGCAGATGAGCTGAGGCAGGGGCAGAGACGGGCAATGTTACGGAGGTAGGGTGAATCTTGACCAGCAGCAGCTAGTCAAGAAGGGGAGAGAAATAACAGTGCAAGGAACAGAACTGGATAAATATTTTGTCTCCTCCCTTCCCAACATCCAGGGCCCCAAACACTCTCTCCAGGTGAAACAGCGATTTACTTGTAATTCTTTCAATTTGATATACAGGTGCAGCGTCGAGAATCCGGAATCCAGAATGTTCCGGAATCCAGACTCCAGAACGATCGGTGGCAGGCTCGTCCGGAATCCATAAAATGTTCCAGAATCCCGACCCGACGACTCTGCCGACCTCGGGCCTCGCCTCGCTGTCGCTCGCCTCGCCGCTGCTGCCCGTACCTCGGGGCCCCCTCGCCGGCCTGCCCGAACACCTCCTTGGCGGGCTCCGGACGGCCCGAATAACTCCTCGGCAGGTACCCACCCCCCCACCACCTTTCTGACGTTCCGAAAACCGGAAATACCCGAACCTGGGCTCGGATGTTTTCGGATTCGTGACGTCAGAAAGCAAATCAAAAGTCCGGAAAAGCCCGGAATCCGGAACGGCCTCAGTCCCAAGGGTTCCGGATTTTACGCGCTGCACCTGTACTGTATTTGCTGCTCACGATGCGGTCTCTTCTACATTGGGGAGACTAAACGCAGATTGTCAATTCAATTCCCACTCCCACTCTGACCTCCTCCACTGTTCTAATGAAGCTGAATGGAAGCTCAAGGAACAGCATGTCATCTTTCGATTAGGCACGTTACAGCCTTCCGGACTGTTATGTATGCAATAAATGTACAAACTGAGTACTGTTTAACTGAACAAGATACAACCTTGGCTCTGCTTTATTACGGCCCAAAGTGCCTGACTCACAAAATGGCTGGCCTTTTATACCAGAACAGCACCATGTGCGTGCTGCTCAGTGGCCTCCAACAATGACACCATCTGGTGGCTACAAACAGCATGTACATACATGACACGGACTCTCAACATCGAGTTCAACAATTTCAGATCATGACCACCGCTCCCATTTTATCCGATAGCAGCTGCTAGTAATGATTCTATTGTCACTTACAGCTCCTCTAGGCCCAACTTTTCTTTATCTCCCATTACCATCCCCTTTGCCTTGCCCTGTCATCCCTTTTGTCATTTAATCTGTCCTGCCTTCCACAATCACAAACCATCCCTTTTGTCCTTTCCTCCCCTCCCCCCACCTTTCCCAGCCTCTGCATTTGCTTAAAACCTGTTACATCTCAAACTTTTTCCAGTTCAGATGAAAGGTCACAGACCTGCAATGTTATTTCTGCTTCTCTCTCCACAGATGCTGCCTGACCTGCTGAGTATTTCCAGAATGTTTAGTTTTTATTTTGGATGAATATCTTGGCATGGCAGGTCAAAAAGAATTAAAAATCAGCCACCTGTCACAGGGGATTATCAGGATTGCAAGCCCTGGCAGTACACCGGGAAGAGCACGGTGACAGAACGCCCATCAACCTTAATCCAACAGCACAATCCCAGCACAGCTTGATGCTCCTGACTGGCACCAGGCCCGAGGCAGATTGGTTTTAGCGAGTGCTGGCTGCGTGATTTGATGCCCACCTTCTGCTCTTGGTCTGTCAACCTGTTCATCCCGCTGAATGTATTAGCAACAAACAGATTTGTATTATCAGCTATTCAGGCAAAGTGGAACAAAAAGAAAATGTATGTCCTCTTCCGAGCTCGACATTCTGCAAAGGTCGGACTCAAGTTTTGCATTAAAACAAATATTTTGTGAGGTTTTATCCCCTCCCGCTCAGTTTACTGCTCGCCTCTCCTGCAGGTACTGACTGTTGCTGTGGTAACAGGAAAGAAAGAACGTGCATTTATATAGCACCTTTCATGGTCTCAGGAAGTCCCAAAGTGCTTCACAGCTAATGAAGTGTAGTCACTGTTGCAATATAGGAAACGCAGCAGAAAGATCCCACAATCAGCAGTGAGATACCCTCAGGGTACCATGTTATAAAAAGGATATAGAGACTCTGGAGAGGGTGCAAAAAAGATTTAAAAGTATGATACCAGAACTGTGGGATTATACCTACCAGGAAAGGATGAACAAGCTGGGTCCTTTTCTCTTGAAAAGGTTGAGAGGCGACCTAATAGAGGTCTTTTAAATTATGAAAGGATTTGATAGAGAGAATGCTTCCACTTGTGGGGAGCAGCAAAACTATATAGAGGCCATCAATATAAGATAGTCACCAAAGGAATCAAATAGGGAATTCAGAAGAAACGTCTTCACCCAGAGAGTGATGAGAATGTGGAACTCGCTACCACAGGGAGTGGGTGAAGCAAATATTATCGATGCATTTAAGGGGAAGCTAGATAAGCTCTATGAGGGAGAAGGGAACAGAGGGTTTGAATGATGGAGTTAGAGGAGAAAGGATGGGAGGAGGCTTGAGTGGAGCATAAATGCCGGCATGGACTGGTTGGGCTGAATGGCCTGTTCCTGTGCTGTATATTCTATGTAATTCTGTGTAAACTGAAGCTGCTTTAGTGGTATTGATTGAGCTCTGGAATTCTCTCCCTAAACCTCTCCGTCTCTCGACCTCTCTTTTAAAATGCTGCTAAAAACCTACCTCTTTGGCTTGGTCTACCGCTTGGTCACCTGTCCTAATGTCTCCTTCTGTGGCTCAGTGTCAAATTTAATCTGATTACACTCCTGTGAAACGCCTTGGGACATTTTACTAGGCTAAAGGCACTATGTAATTGAAAATTGTTGTTGGATGCGGGAGAAACATTGGGAGAACGCTCCTGCTCTTTTGCGAATTAGTACGATGGGATCTTTTACATCTACCAGAGAGGGCAAACGGAGCCTTGATTTAATGTCTCATATGAAAGCAAAAAGGGCCCCTGTTAAAATGGCTTTTCTGACATAAGTGCATCACTAGAACTACACTTCATGGCTGACTGGACAATGAGAACCATATGACTCATCCCCTGTGTCCTTTTCTTCATCCTTCGATCTTTCTGAAGAGCATTAATTCTGGTAATCTCAGTGGCATTGCTGTTTTAAAGGATAGGAACAAAAATGTAAACACTGGAGAAAGAATAAGACAGCAAGCAGTGAGTGCGAGAGACACAGACACGGCAAGAGGTGAGTGAGAGGCACACACACAGCAAGCACTGAGAGAGACACACACACAGACACAGCAAGCACTGAGAGAGACACACACACAGACACAGCAAGCAGTAAGAGAGACACACACACAGACACAGCAAGCAGTGAGAGAGACACACACACAGACACAGCAAGCAGTGAGAGAGACACACACACACAGCAAGCACTGAGAGATACACGCAGGCACAGCAAGCAGTGAGAGAGACACGCACACAGACACAGGAAGCGGTGAGAGAGATGTCATGTATCTTACATTATTATATATAACTATCCTAACATGCTATACATGACTGTAATAAGAAATGACCTGTAACCACCAGCATACCTTACCACCAGGGGTGCACTTGCAAGAGACAGGTATATAAGGACAGGTCTCAGGCAAGTGCAGCATTCCAGAGCTGTGAAATAAAGGTGCAGGTCCAGAGAAACCTTGACTTCACTACATGCCTCGTGTGAATCTGTACTGAGGGGACAGGACTTTACAGTGGCGACGAGTTACGGGATTACAGAATGCACAGAATGGTGAACAACGGATCAGATGAAAAGTACAATGCGGGAAACAATTGGGAGGACTTTATAGAAAGGCTCCAGCAAAGCTTTGTAACCAAAGACTGGTTAGGCGACGATAAGGCAGACAAGAGAAGAGCTCATCTCATGACCAGCTGTGGCTCGAAAACATACGCTTTAATGAAGGATCTGTTGGCACCCGAGAAACCAGCAAGCAAGTCGTTTGAAGAATTGAGCACACTGGTAAGAGACCACTTAAAGCCAGCGAGCAGCCTACACATGGCCAGACACAGGTTCTACAACTACAGACGCTGTGTGGGCCAGAGCATACCCGACTTCGTGGCGGAACTTCGGAGGTTGGCTAGTTTATGTGAGTTCTCCGATGAACTGAGGAGAGAAATGCTGAGAGACTTTTTCATTGAAGGAATAAGCCACGCAGGCATATTCCAAAAGCTCATAGAGACCAAGAACCTGACCTTAGAGGCAGCAGCACTGGTTGCACAGACATTCTTGGTAGGGGAAGAAGAAACGAGGTTGATTTACAATGCAGGTACGACAACTAACGAAATATTGGAACAAGAAGTTCACAGCACTAAACAAGCTGCTACCCCCACACACAGACAAAACTGGGAGAACAGGCTCTCGACAGCAGGCAGAAGCCATCAAGGGCCACAGGAACGGCCGTTCACACCTCATCAACCCACAATGCGAGCAATCAACTACAAACTGAAAGAAGCTCAAGAGAGATCAGCCAGACGCAGCTCATTCTTTGGGAACACTTTGAACAATGGAACAGGTCTGTGCTGGAGGTGTGGGGGTGGGCACTCGTCAAGGGGATGTTGATTTCAGCAGGCTGTTTGCAGAAATTGTGAATATACAGGGCATTTGGCCCGCATGTGCAAACAAATGGCAGCTCGGCTGGTATACGAATCGGATGGGTCGGAAAGCGGACCAGAGGATGGTGGGGACAGTACCCGGGACACCGATGTACAGCGGGTCAACACGATCAATGGTCGCTGCTCCTACAACAGGACGCCTCCTATAATGATGAGGGTTCTACTCAACAGGATATCTGTCAACATGGAGCTGGATACGGGAGCGAGTCAATCTCTCATGGGCGCTCAACAATTTGAACAACTGTGGCCGCATAAAAGAGACAGACCAAAACTCACAAGGGTCGACACCAAATTAAGGACCTATACCAAAGAAATCGTACCAGTCCTCGGCAGCGCCATGCTCTCTGTCACACACAAAGGGACAGTGAACCGACTTCCCCTGTGGATTGTCCCCGGAGACCCCCCAGCACTGCTGGGGAGAGGTTGGCTGGTAAAACTAAACTGGAAATGGGATGATGTCCATGCCATGTCATTAGAGGAACGGACCTCCTGCTCAACAGTTATAAAGTGATTTGAACATCTCTTTCAGCCAGGTGTGGGCACTTTCAAAGGGGCCAAAGTCAAAATCTATATCACGCAGGATGCTAGACCGGTCCATCACAAGGCCAGAGCTGTACCCTATGTGATGAGGAATAAGATTGAACATGAACTAGACAGGCTTCTGCGGGAAGGCATTATATCACCTGTGGAATTTAGCGACTGGGCAAGTCCCATCGTCCCAGTCATGAAGCCTGATGGATCCGTACGAATCTGTGGGGACTACAAATCTACCATAAACAGAGTCTCCCGACAGGACCAGTACCTGCTGCCCAGAGCGGAGGACTTATTTGCCACATTGGCTGGAGGTAAACTTTTCTCAAAATTAGACCTCACATCTGCGTATATGATGCAAGAATTGACCGAGGAATCCAAGCTACTCACCACCATCAACACACATCGAGGCCTTTTCATGTACAATCGATGCCCATTCGGCATCAGGTCGGCAGCTGCCATATTCCAGCGCAACAGGGAGAGTCTGTTCAAGTCCAACCCGGGGACGGTTGTATTTCAAGACGACATACTTATCACGGGCAGGGACACCGACTCCCATCTCCGTAATTTGGAGGAAGTACTAAAGCGGTTGGATCGGGTAGGCCTACGAGTCAAGAAATCCAAGTGCCTGTTTCTCGCACCCGAGGTTGAATTTTTGGGCAGAAGGATTGCCGCTGATGAAATCCGCCCAACAGAGTCCAAAACAGAAGCAATTCGCCTGGCACCCAGGCCCCGGAATGTCTCAGAACTGCGCGCCTTTCTCGGGCTACTCAATTACTTTGGGAACTTTATGCAGAACTTAAGCACGCTGCTGGAGCCTTTCCACATGCTACTCAGGAAGAGGTGCGATTGGTTTTGGGGGGACGCCCAGGACCGCGCCTTCAATAAGGCACACAACCTTCTGTGTTCCAACAGTGTTTTGACTTTCTTTGACCCAAGTAAAAAGCTAGTTCTCACATGCGATGCGTCAGCATATGGGGTTGGGTGCGTTTTGCAACATGTCAATAGTGCGGGCAAATTACAACCCATAGCTTATGCCTCCAGGTCACTTTCGCGGGCGGAGCGCGGGTACGGAATGGTAGAGAAGGAGGCGCTCGCGTGCGTGTACGGTGTCAAAAAGATGCCCCAATACCTTTTCGGGGCCAAGTTTGCATTGGAAACTGACCACAAGTCCCTCACGTCCCTCCTATCCGAGAGCAAGGCATTAAACGCCAACGCCTCAGCGCGAATTCAACAGTGGGCACTCATGCTGGTGTCCTACGACTATACCATAAGGCACAGACCAGGCACAGACAACTGCGCCGACGTGCTCAGCAGGCTACCCCTGGCGACCACGGAAGGGTCTAACGAACAGGACTGTGAGATAGTCATGGCAATCAATGCCTTTGAGTCCACAGGTTCGCCCATGACGGCTCGCCAAATCAGAGCCTGGATGGCCAGCTACCCCACGTTATCCTTAGTAAAAAGATGTGTCCTAACCGGTGACTGGGCAGAGGCTCGCGATGCGTGCCCCGAGGAATTAAAACCCTTTCACAGGCGGATGCATGAGCTATCACTACAAGCAGACTGCCTGATGTGGGGCAGCCGAGTAGTCATGCCTCTGCGAACACCCGGGGATCGTTCTCATGAAGGCCATAGCCAGATCCCACGTCTGGTGGCCTGGTATTGACGCGAACTTGGAGCTCTGCGTCCGAAGGTGCCCAACTCAGCAATGCCCCCAGGGAGATTCCACTGAGCCCCTGGCCCTGGCCTACCAAACCGTGGTCGCGGGTGCACGTAGGCTTTGCGGGCCCATTCCTGGGCAAAATGTTCCTCGTAATTGTAGATGCATTTTCAAAGTGGATCGAATGCACCATTTTAAACTCGAGCACAACCTCCACCGCTGTGGAGAGCCTCGCAACCATGTTTGCAACGCACGGAATCCCTGACATAGTGGTCAGTGACAATGGTCCGTGCTTCACCAGTGCAGAATTCCAAGACTTTATAATTGACCACGGCATAAATCACGTCAAAACGGCACCGTTCAAGCCGGCCTCCAACAGCCAGGCGGAGAGAGCAGTGCAAATCATTAAACAAGGCATGCTTAAAATCCAAGGTCCCACGCTGCAGGGTCGCCTGTCGCGACTGCTGCTGGCATACAGATCTCATCCGCACTCACTGACTGGGATCCCCCCCGCGCAACTGTTGATGAAAAGGACTTTAAAAACAAGGCTCTCATTAATCGTCCCAGACATGCACGAAATCATTGAGGCAAAGCGCCATAAGCTGACTGAGTACCATGACAGAAATTCGAGGAGGAGATGGAATGAGATAGGGGACAAAGTATTTGTACTAAACTATGGCAGGGGTCCCAAATGGCTTGCAGGGACAGTAACGGGCAAGGAAGGAAACAGGCTACTGGTAGTAGAAATAGACAATGGCAAAACCTGCCGGAGGCATGTAGACCAAGTCAAAAGCAGATTTACCAACAACAATGCGGAACCAGAGGCAGACTACAATGTGGAACTCGCACCACACCTGGTGGACAGACAGAGGGAACAACCTGAGGAAAGGGCAATCCCAACAGACAGCCCAGGCGAGTCAACAACAATCACACCAATCGAAACAGACAGCCCAGGCGAGATACCAGCAACCACACCCAAAGAAAAACAGACACCAAGGCAAACAACTGAACCACAACTCAGACGCTCCACGCGAGAGCGTAGACCATCTGAGAGACTGAACCTATAAAGACAATAAGACCTTGGGGGAGGGTGATGTCATGTATCTTACATTATTATATATAACTGTATCCTAACATGCTATACATGACTGTAATAAGATATGGCCTGTAACCACCAGCATACCTTACCACCAGGGGTGCACTTGCAAGAGAAAGGTATATAAGGACAGGTCTCAGGCAAGTGCAGCATTCCAGAGCTGTGAAATAAAGGTGCAGGTCCAGAGTGACCTTGACTTCACTACATGCCTCGTGTGAATCTGTACTGAGGGGACAGGACTTTACAAGTGAGAAACACACAGAGACACAGCAAGCACTGAGAGAGACACCCACACAGACACAGCAAGCAGTGTGAGAGAAAGACACACACACAGAGCAAGCTGAGAGAGACAAACACACAGAAAGCTGTGAAAGAGACACACACACACAGACACAGCAAGTGGTGAGAAAGACACACACACACAGACACAGCAAGCAGTGAGAGAGAGTGACACACACACAGAGAAACGAAGGAGAGAGAGGGACACATACAGACAGCAACCACTGTGAGAGAGACACAACAAGCAGAAGAGATACATACAGACACACAGACAGATACGGCAAGCAGAGAGGTAGGCAGACAGACAGACTGAAAAACAGAGAGCACAGTACGCAAGCAAACAGAGAGAGAGAGACACACACACAGAGGGAGGAGAGAGAGACACACACACAGGGGAGAGACACACACACACGCAGAGGGGAGAGAGAGACACACACACAGAGGGAGGAGAGAGAGACACACACACACACACAGAGGGGAGAGAGAGAGACACACACACAGGGGGAGGAGAGAGAGACACAGGGAGGAGAGAGAGACACACACACAGAGGGGAGAGACACACATACACGCAGAGGGGAGAGAGAGACACACACACACAGAGGAGAGACACACACACAGAGGGAGGAGAGAGAGAGACACACACACAGAGGGAGAGAGACACACACACACACAGAGGAGAGACACACACACAGAGGGAGGAGAGAGAGACACACACACAGAGGGAGAGAGAGACACACACACACAGAGGAGAGACACACACACACACAGAGGAGAGACACACACACAGAGGGAGGAGAGAGAGACACACACACACGGAGAGAGACACACACACACAGAGGAGAGACACACACACAGAGGGAGGAGAGAGAGACACACACACACAGAGGGAGAGAGACACACACACACACACACAGAGGAGAGACACACACACAGAGGGAGGAGAGAGAGACACACACACACAGGGAGAGAGACACACACACACAGAAAAGAGAGAGAGACACACACACACACACACACACACAGGGAGAGTGAGACGAACACACACAGAGGGAGAGAGACACACACACACAGAAAAGAGAGAGAGAGACACACACACACACACACAGAGGGGAGAGAGACACACACACACAGAAAAGAGAGAGACACACACACACACAGAGGGGAGAGAGACACACACACAGAGGGAGAGAGAGAGAGACACACACACACACACAACACACAGAGGGAGAGACACACACACACACAGGGAGAGTGAGACGAACACACACAGAGGGAGAGAGACACACACACACAGAAAAGAGAGAGAGAATCACACACACACACAGAGGGGAGAGAGACACACACACAGAGGGAGAGAGAGAGAGACACACACACACACACACAACACACAGAGGGAGAGACACACACACACACACAGGGAGAGTGAGACGAACACACACAGAGGGGAGAGAGAGACACACACACACACACAGAAAAGAGAGAGAGAGACACACACACACAGAGGGAGAGGGACACACACACACACACAAAAGGGGAGAGAGAGACACACAAACACAGAGGGAGGAGAGACGCACACACACACATCGGGGAGAGAGACACACACATAGAGGGGAGAGAGACACACACACAGAGGGAGAGAGACACACACATACACACACACAACACACAGAGGGAGAGGGACACACACACACACACAGAGGGAGAGAGTGACACACAGAGGGAGAGAGTGAGAGAGACACACACACACAGGGAGAGAGAGACGAACACACACGGGGGAGAGAGAGACACACACACACACAGGGAGAGAGACACACACACACACACAGAGGGGAGAGAGAGACACACTAACACAGAGGGGAGAGAGACACACACAGAGGGAGAGAGAGAGAGACGCACACAGAGGGAGAGACACACACAGAGGGAGAGAGTGAGAGAGAGAGAGAGACACACACACACAGGGGTAGAGAGACGAACACACACAAGGGGAGAGAGACCCACATACACACACACACACAGATGGGAATAGAGACACACACACACACACAGAGGGAGAGAGAGACACATACAGAGGGGAGAGACACACACACACACAGAGCGAGAGAGACCCACACACACACACACACACACAGAGGTGGAGAGAGAGAGACACACACACAGAGAGGGAAAGAGAGACACACACACACACACAGAGGGAGAGAGACACACACAAACAGAGGGAAGAGAGAGACACACACAAACAGAGGGGAGAGAGAGGGACACACACACAAACAGGGGAGAGAGAGACACACACACACACAGAGGGGAAAGAGAGACCTGTTCCTCACTCTGAGTGTCTTATTAAAGACTGAGGTCACTGTTATTTTAACCTCCCTGTGTGCAGCCTCATCTGTGTTAGGAACACAACAACTGCCGACAAGAATACGAATCCAACGCAAAGATGCAGCAAACTGTGGGCATCCTGGAGAAGTTCTCGGAGGGTGAGGACTGGGAAGCCTATGTCGAACGGCTAGATCAGTATTTTGTAGCCAACGTGCTGGACGGAGAAGGAAGCGCTGCAAAAAGGAGAGCGGTCCTCCTCACAGTCTGCGGGGCACCGACCTACAGCCTCATGAAGAATCTTCTGGCTCCGGTGAAACCCACAGATAAGTCGTAAGAGGAGCTGTGCACACTGGTTTGGGAGCATCTTAACCCGAGGGAGAGCGTGCTGATGGCGAGGTATCGGTTCTACATGTGCCAGCGCTCTGAAGGTCAGAAAGTAGCGAGATACGTCGCTGAGCTAAGGCGACTTGCAGGACAATGTGAGTTTGATGGCTACCTGGAGCAAATGCTCAGAGACTTTTTTGTACTGGGCATTGGCCACGAGACCATCCTACAAAAACTTTTGACTGTAGAGACACCAACCCTCAGTCAGGCCATTGCGATAGCACAGGTGTTTATGTCCACTAGTGATAACACCAAACAAATCTCTCAGCACACAAGTGCTAGCAATGTTCATACATTAACTGGAACAGTGTTTGCGAGCAGAAATGTACAGGACTGAAACCACGAGTCTGCAACTGCCAGCAGGCCTCAGGTGACCCAGATGACTCAGAGTCCGCAACAAAGGATGAATGCAAGGCAATTCACACCTTGTTGGCGTTGTGGAGGCTTCCATTCAACCTATTCATGCCGCTTCAAAGAGTATGTTTGCAAGAGCTGTGGAACAATGGGGCACCTCCAACGAGGAAGATCGGTCCATGGTGGATCAAAGCAATTTCGAGCCTCAGAGAGAGGAGGCAGATGCTGAAGTACACGGGGTGCACACATTTTCGATGAAATGTCCACCTATAATGTTAAACATAAAATTAAATGGCTTACCTGTAGCCATGGAACTGGACACTGGCGCTAGCCAATCCATTATGAGTAAAAAAATGTTTGCGAGACTGTGGTGCAACAAGGCACTCAGACCAGCCCTGAGCCCCATCCACACGAAACTGCGAACGTACACCAAAGAGCTTATCACTGTCTTGGGCAGTGCCATGGTCAAGGTCACCTACGAGGGCACGGTGCATGAACTGCCACTCTAGATTGTCCTGGGCGATGGCCCCACACTGCTTGGAAGGAGCTGGCTGGGCAAAATCCGTTGGAACTGGGATGACATCCGAGCGCTATCACATGTTGATGAGGTCTCATGTACCCAGGTTCTTAACAAATTTCCTTCCCTTTTTGAGCCAGGCATTGGAAACTTTTCCGGGGCGAAGGTGCAGATCCACTTGGTCCCAGAGGCATGACCCATTCACCACAAGGCGCGAGTGGTACCTCATATGATGAGGGAGAGAGTGGAAATCGAGCTGGACAGGCTGCAACGCGAGAGCATCTTCTCCCCAGTGGAATTCAGCGAGTGGGCCAGCCCGATTGTTCCAGTACTCAAAAGTGATGGCACGGTCAGGATTTGTGCCGATTATAGAGTAACTATTAATCGTTTCTCACTACAGGACCAATACCCGCTACCTAAGGCAGACGACCTATTTGCGACGCTGGCAGGAGGCAAGACGTTCACCAAGCTTGACCTGACTTTGGCCTACATGACGCAGGAGCTAGAGGAGCCTTCGAAGGGCCTCACCTGCGTCAACACACACAAGGGACTGTTCATCTACAACAGATGCCCGTTTGGAATTCAGTCGGCTGCAGCAATCCTCCAGAGAAACATGGAGAGCCTACACAAGTTGGTACCACACACGGTGGTCTTTCAGGATGACATATTGGTCATGGGTCAGGACACCGGCGAGCACCTACAAAACCTGGAGGAGGTCCTCCAGTGACAGGATCGCATAGGGCTGCGGCTGAAGAGGTCGAAATGCGTCTTCATGGCAACAGAAGTGGAGGTTTTGGGGAGAAAGATCGTGGCGGACGGCATTCGGCCCACAGACACCAAGACAGAGGTTATCAGGAACGCGTATAGGCCACAGAACGTCACGGAGCTGCGGTCGTTCCTGGGACTCCTCAACTATTTTGGTAACTTCCTACCGGGGTTAAGCACCCTTTTAGAGCCCCTACATATGTTATTGCGCAAAGGTGAGAACTGGGTATGGGGAAAAAAAACAAGTAATTGCTTTTGTGAAAGCCAGAAACATTTTATGCTCCAACAAGCTGCTTGTATTGTATAACCCGTGTAAAAGACTTGTGCTAGCATGTGACGCGTCGTCGTACGGAGTCGGGTATGTATTACAACAAGCTAACATTGCGGGGAAGTTGCAACCTGTCACAGCATGATTGAGAAAGAGGCATTAGCGTGTGTGTTCGGTGTAAAGAAAATGCATCAGTACCTGTTTGGCCTCAAATTTGAGCTGGAAACCGATCACAAGCCCCTCACATCCCTGTTCGCTGAAAACAAGGGGATAAATACTAATGCCTCAGCCCGCATACAAAGGTGGGCACTCACGCTATCAGCATATAACTATACCATCCGCCACAGGACAGGCACCGAGAACTGTGATGATGCTCTCAGTCGGCTACCATTGCCCACCACGGGGGTGGAAATGGCGCAGCCTGCAAACTTGTTGATGGTGGCGTAGCCCGCAGACTTGTTGATGGTCATGGAAGTGTTTGAAAATGATAAATCACCTGTCATGACCCGCCAGATTAGGACTTGGACCAGCCAAGATCCTCTGCTGTCCCTAGTAAAAAACTGTGTACTGCAT